>NC_136901.1:71943249-71955187 GCF_949606895.1 Notothenia rossii | reverse complement strand
GGACGTTGTACCTTTAAAAATAACATCTTGTTTTGTGGAGACTATCTTAGTCAGGTCAGTGCCTACTACGATTCAACGCATGTTCTGTGTCTGCTTCACATACTGTACATGCCACAGTGGGTTTTGCCAGTTAGTTGTTTATAAATTGGGCTCATGGCACTAGGAAATGTTTGATTTGCATTAGCAATAACTTAAAACGCCTCTGATAAGACTGCAGGGGAGTTAACAAACAACAGGCCTGATAGCAATAAAACATGTCATCATTAACGCTGCATTAAATGTGGCTGGGTAATCTTAATGGCGAACCCCTCCATTAAAAATATAAACCACTATATACTGTAGAGAGAGGTAAATATGGAACCTAAATACATCAACGGACTATTTTTGACTACCACAATTAGTAGCATAAAAAAGATTTTAAGAAAATGTCTGTCAGGATTTAAGAAATACTGCATGAGGTCAACATTACAAGGAAACCCAGGTGGATGTTTCCAACACTGAGCGACAGCAAAATTAGTCTAGATTAGTTTCGCCTCCCTCAACAATCGGTGAAATTCATTCAACCAGGAAAGTCTCCAGAATTTGAAATGACACTGCCTGGATGTGGTGCAGATTGTGCTGTGAGCAAATTAAAGCACAGCGCCACAGCAGTTACTGAGGACTTACTTCAAGACTGGAATCATTATTTTGAAGTGCTTTTAAGAAACAACATATTCCAAAACGATTTTATTAAAAAAGTTAATAACGCAGAGCCTATCAATGCTTGAGCAGTTCTATATTTAAGGATCATGCTACATGAAGATTCAATGTACTGCTGTGTAAGTGCTGTTTGCACCATTACTATCTAAAGGGATACTAGTGCCCCTCAGTGCTACTCCCCTTCGATTTTAATCAATACTTCTCAAGAATTTTAAGCTAGACAGCAAACATCGTCTTAGGGGACGGTGTAAATCTGAGTGCCGGGGCCCCAATCTCGGCCCTGTCTTGCAGAGCCAGACGTTTGTTGCAGTGAGTTTGGCAAGAGCGGCTTAAGAGTTAATTCCCTGGCAGTGATTTGTAGGAGAGCAGCATCAACAAGCTGCTGCAGACTGGAGCATGAAAACCATTACTTCAATCCCTCACTCCCTGACATTAATAGGATGAATAAATGTTTTTGTTCTCTGCTTAATTTGGATGAATTCATCCAAATGGCAATGAAAACAAGTAAATATCCATCTCAGCTCTCCTCCTGATAGTAGAACACAAAGAGAACTAACTCTGCCTTCCCTTTTTCTTCCACCTACTGCTTGAGTATTCCTCCGTATGGCGCCAAGCTCATATATCAGATGATAACCGTAATGGCTGAGACTGGGAACATTTTGTGAGGGAGGCTCTTGTCTTTATTTTATGTCGATTCACCCTCGCCACGCAGGAGGTTGTCATGCCAAATTTAATTCTGTAGTAACTTACTGAGCGATTTTTGGGCTCCCAGACATCAAATGTGACAAAGGAGACGCACCCAGACAGATTATTTCCCGCATAGGATCATGGGAAAAGAAGCTGTGCACAAATTCAATAAAATCATGGAAGCAGGGGCCGAGTATTCTGAATCAATGCAGAATACACGGCAACAACAGAGTCCCTTTTTTTATCCTAGACACTCAATGTGTTTTGGACAATAAGAGGTGACATTCACAAAAAGATAAGACAGCATTTTGGGCAGATAACGCTGCACAGATAAAACACAACACATCTTGTAATTCTTAACGCACCCTTTAAAGGGTGTAATGCAAACCTAGCTGTGCGGCCAAGGAAATCTCAGTGCTTCTTGGCTATTTGCACATATTAAATAAGTTAATATGCAAACAGTTGGTGCAAAATCAGCACTAATATCTGAACACAGTTACAGTGAAATGATTGAATATTCTCAGGCTGGCTGGTGACTGAAGCCCATTGATAAAGGGTTTATTTTTCTGTTACGTTTACATTCTGTGTATGGACCTGTAGCTGGTACTCTAAAAATATCATTTTTATTTGTCTCTCTGACCTTGTTATGTTTACTGTGTTATAGGCAAAGGGCCACATTTACACTTTGCCATTGATAATTGGGATCAGACGAAAAAGGGCAAATGGCACTCAGCTGCTAAACTTTAAGGCTGTGTTGGTGTTGTAATATCATTAGTGTAATGTATTTTGTGAATCGGACCTTGAGACAAGGTAAATAACATTTTCAAGTAATGCGCAGTTCATCAGCAGCCGCAATAAAATCTTTGTGAAGTCGCCTCTAAGTGTAAAGACATTCAAGATGCAGCCAAGAGGAACTGGTTTTATTCTTAATGTGTTTGTCTAAACAACTCTATGTGCATTACCTCTCCTTCCTGACCGGAAAAGGGGCCGCCCTGATAGGCCTGAAGCCCGTGAAAACAACAGCAGATTGCAGATGTGTAGTCTCGACAATGGAGATGGATATATGTGGATCAGTGTAAATGAAAGTGTATTAAATCACATCTGGAGTCAATCTGGATGTGAGACACTTGAAAGGACACGTGTAAATGATGGCAATGGTTTTAAAGCTCAGATAGGAAGTATCCTGATGACATAGTATTACTACTAACCAACAATCAGCAGAATACAGTGTCTGGGTCAGGAGGCCACGAGCACACTGTGCGCTGCTCAGCTCTCAGTGGAGTTGCTCGGCTCTCAGTGGAGTTGCTCGGCTCTCAGTGGAGCTGCTCGGCTCTCACTGGAGCTCAGTAGTAATTCTCCAGTAAGTGAAAAACAACTATACAAACGTGTGTGATAGGCTATATTTTGCTCTGCAATATTGTTCACACATTTCCTCTGCTCCCTAAATCCCTGGCTGTATTACCAACAGTCACTATCTTTAGTTCAGGAGAGGGACATAAGCAAGAAAGGCAGAGTCACTTACAACTCGCAGGATAACTCTGGCACCTGAACTAATCAATGCGGCAGCACCTGCGCTGCTTTCATGTACACTCCTACAGTGAGGTTGAGGTTATTCTGATTGGATCTAAAACTATTCTTTTGAAGGACTGAATAACTTGGTGGATTGAGGTGGCAGTCCATAGCTGTGACGCCGGCCCCGCCACAAAATGGCTGCGATCAGAGCGATATGAGAGATAGACATCAAAGGTCACAAATAAACCCTGTGTAAGGTGACAACTCTCCAAAAGTACATACTGCACTTGACCATTCTATTTTTTTTTAGAAAGGGAAGGCATCTCACCTTGAGTTTTGGCAAGAGAGACAGCCTTTGTTAATTTTAAATGCATTTGGAAACTAGTAATTAAGCCCCCCCCCCCCCCCCCCCCCAATGGACGGGGAAATTGACATGCTCTGGAGAGCCACTGAGTAATTATATTTGTAAAGAGCAGTGATACAAGATACTCCCCTCTGACTGGGACTCATTACACATCATTAGAGAGGCGCGGTAACTGCGCAAATGAATGCGCATTACAGACCACACACACACATTCACACAACTCACACACACACAATACCTGTCTCACACACACACACATGCAGATCAATGAACACACACTGTTTCTCTTGGTAAACTAATTCTGCTCTTCACGCTGACCCGACTGTGGAAAGTCCTGCGCGGACAGCGTACAACTCTATTCTGCATATCTCTTCTGGTGTTACTCATACTGCGGTGGGTCAATAAGTAATTAAAGATTAAATCTGAAATGAATTCTCATTCATCTAAATAGTGAAAGGTTCAGATATGAAAGTTTCCAAATGGGGCCCCAGGAGGATTGTGGGCCACCCTTTGAAGCAATAATTACCATTACAGCAGCGTAGGGCGTAAAGCTGCAGGGGGATGATAGAACACAGCTAGAAACTTAGTGGACTCCTTTAATTGGAACTGGAGTGGCAGCGACTACAACTCTCCGCCATGTTACCTCTTCTTCATCCAGTATTTCTCCTCTCTCTCTGCTTCTTTTTTCTCTCTGCGAGTGTTTGTGTTTCACTGTAGAATCTTAAGACACCATGCATATATTATATAACCACAATGGAACATAGACTAAATCCACTGCGGCCCGTCTTTCGGAAAACACCAAACAAATTCTACATCTATATTTCATGACGCACTGAGCGCCATCTTTCAATATCTTTGCTCCGTTGAAAAGCTGGAAGAAAAAGTCTTGCTTCAAAAATGGTAGAAGGGGAATGAAATGAATGCAATATATACATAAAACATTAATCGCTGAGATTTACCAAGGTTTTGGCGCTGTCCAATTTGTTAAAAATGTTTTTCATACTTCACATTAAAAATCCCCTCAGCACCAACAGTTTGGACCTATTGTTTCTGTGAGATGAGTTACTATTCAGATTGTCGTGTGTATTTCAAAGGTGTTTACTGCATTATTAATGCCATATTCAGATTGCCCAGGGACAGAGGGAGAGCTATATTAGTGTCAGAAAGCGTAGTTTGTTGCCTTGTCTGCTTTCACTTTAAACTCATTATCTTGTCTAATTCTCTCTCCCGCCATTATTCCCTCATCCCTTTAAGCAGCCTAATTAAAAAAGCTTTCATTTGTTCATTAATAATCATTTATTTATTTATTTACTCTGCGTCGCTACAAGAAACTGCCAGAGTGGAATCTAAATGACTAGTTTCTTCTTCTTCTTCTATAAAATGGAAGAAGTCCTGCTGCACAGTACTTGAGTTGATGCCATAGTAAGATCTGGAGTATTTGCTCTCATCTATCTGTCGTAAGTCCTGATGTTTCACTGCAAGCTTTCAACTGTGTGTGCAGTGGCTAATGTACAGTGTCCAATACAAACCGCTTATCTACTCCCCTTAATGCTGTCTGGACGAGATTACTGCTGAAACTCTTAGCGGCACCCGTATTCAATAAAACACTGCAAACACAAATAAAATGAAGACATGTAATTATGATTCCTCATGTTCTGAGTATTCACTCTTTATGACTGAAAATCTTCAGACAGATTAGTGTTGATTGGCCCATCACGGTCTTATTTCTCTCTGGCCTTGGTTTTATTTGGTTTATGTGAGTGCGTCTGTAATAACAGTTTAAAGCCGTACCATGGGGAGATTATCAGACCATGCTTCAGCGATGGACATTATCGCTCAACTACATGCATCACTTCTTCTCTGCTCATCTCTCCGAATGGCTGCTGGAGAACTCACCAAGAGAGCTGCTTTTTGAACTGTACGTATGTGTGTGTCTGTGCATGTTTTCGAGTGTGTGCGTGTTTGTGCTAATCCACATCTGAATGTATGTGTCCAAAGATTGTTTTTTGCTTGGTCCTACTGCTCAATGTGTGCTATTAGCATGTGTGTGAGCAAGCACATGCTCCGAGTTCTCGCATGTGGCGTTTGAGGGTGTGTGTGCATGCATGTAGAATGACATTTAGCGAAATGTGGCAGCGAGAAAAGAAACATCTGACTCATAATTGAAGTGCCATGAAAGAAATATGATCATGAATCTGTGTTGGGCTTACGTGATCAGCGTTAAACTAGCGGCAGCAGCTCGAGGCAGCGAGTGCTCCCTACTACCTTACCACCCAGAAGGCTGATTACAACGCTCAAAATGATACTCCACAAAAAATGACAGAGAAAAACACAGCGCATTCAAGGCGAGCATTCCTGATGACAAAATCGATAGGCCGTAGCGCTCTCATCTCCATCAAAAAGAGAGTCTCAAGATGAATGAGTGATTCAACCACACCAGTCATTTCAATGTCCTGGAGGATAAGGAGGCAGCAGTCCTCAGTCACTTTCTGCCTCTTTGTGACACGTGGAGCTCTCTCAACAGCAGAGCGAGGCAGAACGCTCCTTTAAGGGTAAAGCTGGTCATGTTGATATTTTTCTTGTTGTCAACATATGCCATGAAAGTACCAACATCAAAAATGAATTGATTCTGTCAGCAGTCAAAGCCTGATATTTTAGTGTCCCTTATATGTTTTCCTTTTGACTCTATTTGTGCCACTTTGCCAGAGTTTGTATATTTCTCAGCTTTGAAAGTTTAAAAAATAGTAATTTTGAACTCTTTAAACATTTTTATGAGATTACATTTAAGAGGCCTGAACAAGTAAAAAAAACTCAATGTACAACAATTTAAAAAAAATAGTTTAGAAAGACTGGGAGCATCCACATTTAGCATATTCTTTCTCTCCTTTTTTAATTTTCTTGTTTATCATCCTGTGAACATTAAGATTCATGAAGCGACCTATACATCCCAGGCTGGGACTATTGATGTTGTTATATATTCAGATTCACTTAATTACAAATAGCATATTTATAGTAATAATGACTTCTTACATGGTCTAGTACAGTGGTTCCCAACCTGGGGGGTGCGCCAAAGATCGCTGGGGGGGCAGCAGGCCTCAGATGATTTGAGGCCAAATATCATATTTACACTTTTTTTTTTTTTTTTTTTTTTACATATAATTGTAAGGCAATACATGATTGTCACTAAAAAAAAAAAAAAAAAAAAATTGATTAATTCATTTGAATAAAAATTCAAGTTAGTAGCTATTAAAGGCATGAAAAGACAGAAATGTATAATTCTTTTTTTAATATAAATGTTTCTTCTGCGCGTAAAGTGTCCAAACCAGGCTTTGCTGGATAAGCGCATTTTAAAACATAGTCATTGTCCATGCCGGTTTCAGTTGGATTATTTGACACAGTTACTCTGATCAGATCGGTCTCCTCCATTTTGTAGATTATTTAGGACTTTTGAATCCACATAATCACATCGACAAAATTCGGTGACCCCTGGTCTAGTGGACATAGACTGGATTGTGCTAGCTATTATTAGCACACTTGAGATAATGCTTTGAAGACAGCAACTAATTGGTTCCATATTACTCCATACGTTGCTTGTGTTAAACTACATTTGTTTTAAATTGTTTCAACCAAACGATTATCCACAGTTTGAGGAATTATTTGTAATTAAAGCTGAAAAATGAAATGATATATTTTTCAAATGAATAATTAACATCTTTAGTTACAACCAACAGGTTTTGGGTTGTGAGCCACAGACAGCGAAGAGCACAGATGATTCATTTTAGTTTAGGTTATTTCATGGGATTCGTTGACCAAAGGAAACATTTCAAATGACTCTTTTCCTTATCCTTTATGTAAACAGCGGCCTGCAAAAGACCAAATCTTACAGGCAATATATTCCAAAGAGGGACATTTGATTTGATATGCAAAGTGTGTTGTAGCCGGTACATGACAAATGTAAATATATAGAAATGTGAGGAGAGAAATCCGCTGTGTCAGAGAGACGGATGGAAAAGGTGCAAAGCTTGGGAAGTGTGCTAACAAACTCCATTTTGTGTAGCTGCAGCTGTTTCCATGGAGCTCTCTCTCCCTCTCTTTTGCTCTCTCTCTCTCTCTCTCTCTCTTTCTCACACACACACACTCACAAGTGTCTGAAAGAGGATTCAGCTGTGTGAGTCAATCTGCAACCAAATGCAACTTGGAGAGAACCCCTCGCTCTCTAACAGACTCTCCTCCTCTCATCTATCTCTCCGGCATCACGCCCATCTCATCATTTTTTTCAACCTCATTACAATAATTTCTTAATTTATTCTTTTACCCCAGTCACAACAACAAACCCACATTCAGCACACTCAATTACTGTGATTTTGATACACGAGCACCGCATCAACAAGAAGCACAGGAACCAGTCGATGCCTTTAAGTGATGTGCTCCTTCCCTGCTCGTATTTGGAGTGTGTGTGGCAATCAGCAGTGCTCATTACACCTAGCTGCCCTATAAAGATGGCCCAGAAAAATGTCCTTGAGGGAGAAGGTGAAGTAAAAAAAGAAGAAAGGAAAGCTGCTTACCGAGGACTCCGACGCGGTAGTTGATAGTGATAACGATGACATTTCCGTAGCTGGCCAGGACGCTCCCATCGATCATGTTGCCCGTCCCCTCCATGTAGGATCCTCCGTGAATGTAGACCATCACAGGCTTGGCCCCAGTGTCTCGGATGTCTGCAAGAGCGGCCATCATTAACACATTCACAATGTCGTCCACCCACTCCGATCAAGGGTCGGCTCAGATTCAGAAACAGCAGATACAGTGCATGGTGGCCACAAACAGACAAGCTGACGCTCACCTCTCAGATACCAGCTGTAAGGATACAGTCTGCTGGCTTACTAAAGCAAAGGAAGGTAATAGTCTTTCATATCTGCTCTATGAGAAACAAATTAATGCCCACTCATTACGATGCGTTCTACTCCATTATAGTAATTGGCCGTTTCAGCTGGAAATGCGGCTTGTCATTTAGCATACAAAGTATTTATCCTATTTAAACCAAACTATTAGGGTTATATTTGGTTTTGTGTTGCCTTCCAGGAGGCAGACCCACTTTCCGATATAGACACACAGGAAGCCATTAGGGAGAATAAAGAGAGAGGTACGCTGACACATCTTCTAACCAGGGAGAAGGCTAATCTGGCTTGACAGTGATAGGGAAAACGCACCGGCTAATTACACAATGCTACCATGCGCCTCTTTTTTACACAGGCCTATCTCTGTGCAACAATTTATTTGCACGGCCCTGCTTGGTATCGCAGGCAGTTAAATTTGTGCTTCAGTTTTTGCTAAAGTGTTGTTTATTCTATTCCCAAAGCAGGGCTTGATAACCAGCTGGAGCGACACTCCAGCCAGATAAAGCACATCCAGAGGTATAGGGGAAGAAAAAAGCCTCTGTTTGAGGAATTGACTGAATTACTGGCTGGCTAGCTAGAGCTGGAAGACAAGAAACTCTCTCTCATTTTCACTCCTGCTCCCCCCCGCATTCTGTGTAGCTTCTCGCCTTCCCCTCCCTTACTTTGTATCGCTTTCACTCACAGACTCTCCCCTGTCTCTCCCCCGCCTTCCCTCCATCTCTGTCCAACTCCCTGCCTCTCTCTTTTTTCCCCCCTAAGCCCTGAGAGTGGTGAGAAGGGAAGAGATGGGAGGGCAAAGAGTGAGGAAGACAGAGAGATAGAGAGGGAGGGAGAAAAACAGAGCGGAAGGAAGGAAGGAAGATAGAAATAAAAAAGAAAAAGGAAAGAAAGTAATAAAGATATAAAACAGAGAAAAAAGAAAAGAAAGTTTGAGCAATGGGCTCAGATTTAAAAGGTCGGTATTGTATTTTGGTTGCTATGGTGACTGAGAACCAAAATTAAAAATCCTCAAGAACAGCTAATCGCCGACCACATCCTGCATAGCCCAATCTGCATCCATCTGCAGCAGCGCTCGTCGTTATGCACCCCATCACATTAGCATGCCTAACACCAAGGACAACTACTTAAATGCATTTTGTAGAGACACAGCTTTTCTGTACCCCCTATAGCAGAGCTCATCCTTGATTCACATGTTTTTCTTTCTCTTCCCGTTATTCCCATGGTTATTCATGGCCCCGTTACGTTTAAAAGCAAAGCAATAACTTGTATATGATATGCCCTTATTTATGGCTTTCTTTATCTTGCTGGTATCTGAGAAGGCTACACAGTGAAATGTGATTTATAGCTGACACTTCTCTATGCACACACTTATCTTAGACAAGAGGAGGGGATGCATGGGGTGAGGAAGCATGATAGGTACAGTCAGAGAGGGGAGAGAGGGAGAAATACAGCATATCCTACACAAGCTACTCAAACAAATGGGCCACAGATACAAGAGAATGGCATAGAGGGTGACGGAACAGGGGGCAGAAATAAGAAAAAGAGATTAGTCATGTCAATGTTATCAGTCACCTCTTTTGTTGATTCATATCGGGTCGCCATGACAACAGTTAAATCCCTTTGAGTGAGCGATACAAGACACTGAAGCTCTATTTGGTCTAATCTATTTTTTGGCTTGATCTGATGTGGGGGGCGTCACACTGATGTGATATACAGTTATCACTGTGTCAGAGGGAAATATACAGATCCTTATTTGATTCCAGTTAAAAGTGAGGAATAATAATCCTTTCCAGCCACATGCGGGCTGCGGCACCACATGACATGGAGGTAATGAGGTGAGTTGCTCTTCTTAACCAATCAGATCTAAGCTGTATCGGCTGCAGCGGACGGCTTCATCTGGTGTAACAGGTGACTAAGTGGCTACCTCGAAAAGCTGCCTCCGTATTCACTAACTTCTCCGAGGCAAACACATCATTACATCGATACACATATTCACAGCATCAAACAGTAGCACAGTGCTTTGTGCTAGAAAAAGAAACAGAGGTTCATTAATGCACAGACTTGAATATTTGCAATACATATCGCATGCACAACGAGTTGGAAAATAAGAAGAAATAAAGAAAAATACACTCATGTTTTGGGGATGAACAAAGAAATCTATACGTGACAGAAATGCAGATGAAAGCTGAAGTTCAATGAAGAGTAGTGAGCTGGACGGAAAAATAATTCATGTAACGCATCATTTGCTCAGATATTCCTCTCAATCATGTCATGCAACACCAACTATACGGTGACGCACAGTACACTCCCAGCACATTTTATACGAACATTATTGTAACACAGTAGAGAGAAATAAATACATAAATAGAAAACGCCAGTTCACTGCACCGGCTTAAGGGTGGGGGACGGTCAACAAATGCGTCACAGGGCATGAGTTTCAACAGGACCTGAGCACCACCTTTCATAGGTGCACCACCACAGTGTCTCTGGACTGATTGGAGTGTCAGAGGGAGGCATAACTCAGGCCTGAGCCGATCCTCTAAGTGTTGCTGCTGCAACCCACCAGGAGGGCTGGGATCACTCCTTCCTTCCTCCTCCATATCCTTATTTCCTCTTCCCCATACCTCAACCTTTTTCTCCTTTGCCTCACACTCCACTGAAAACAGTCAGTCATATATCTGACGTTAAGCGGCCCCAGAACCGGCCTTGACACTCCAGAGTGGGACGGGACAAAGGCGAGTGGAGATAACTGTCGGTGGCATTCACTGTGTCAACACTTGGCGAAACATGGTGGCTGTCAGCGGCCATCAGTGAGGTTTGAGGTGGGAGGGGTGGGGGAAGGTGACAATGTCCTGATGTGGCAGGACATGACATGCACCCTACTGTAGTGCTCTTGTCATGCCAAGCTTCACGCTTCACTCACGACAAGTCCATTACTGGAAATGTTCACATTTGAGAAGCAAATTTAGTTTAACTGTGGAGCTCCTTGCAAAACAGGCAGTGTAATTACAGCAAATTATACAGCAGTGTGTGCCGTTGTACTAGTCACTAAGAGTATTCTGAATGTCACCGAATGTCTGCTTAATATTCCCTTTATACTGGATCAAATGAGCTAGCTCTGTGTGTGACTAGGCCTTGGAGGGGGGAAAAGGCTGAAGTGAAAGAACACACAGTAATACATTTTCTATTTTGGAATCCTCTGAGAAACTGGAAGGAAACCACGGAAGAAAAAATAATAATTGCGGTTGCTATTCCAAGCCAGTGGACTTTCAGAGCCTGCACATCATCAGGAGTGACGGGATGGGCAGGAAAAGAGCGTGTCAGATTTCACCGTGTTCTCCACAACACTTGACATTTTTGAGAGGTATGACTTATGTATATAAAGAAAATCTAAACATGGCATATGAGAAGGAGAGAGAGTGTGCGCCTCTGCTATGAATCTTGACATCGCTACAGTTAAAGTAATAGGTGGAATGACCTTTGTGTGAAGGTGACTTCCTGCTCACTGGCTGGTGTGTTTGCGTGTTAAATATTATGTTGGCAACGGGGCAGACAGAGAGCAATGAGTGCGGGGATGGAGCAAAAAGAGAGCAGAATAGACGCTGGAGGAGGAAAATAAAAGGCAAGACACGGTGAGAAGCCTACAAGACTATTGGCAAAAGCTTACAGCTGGCCTGGATCTAAATGGGAGGAGGAGGCTGTAGAGGTGCTGTCATCTCTAAGACTCACAGACAGCTGTTTACTCCTTGACTGAACCAAGACTAACTCTTTAGTCTCTGAG
>NC_136901.1:71743249-71938249 GCF_949606895.1 Notothenia rossii | reverse complement strand
ACCCTGACCTTTTATGTAGCAACACAGTCAGATCGGATTTTCCTCCCGAGCCATACTTGACACAGTTAATCTTAATGTTTCAGTGACCTTGGACTGTTCCTCTGGTGCAATCACTAGGCCTCTATGAATACAAATTAATATCAAAACGAAATGGCCTGACTGTCATGGAATTTTCTTAAAGCAATCATGATTTTCTTAAGATTCTTAGCGTTTCCCAGAGTGTGGAAACAAACACCTCATCTAACATCATGTGGCTTTTCTTTTACGTCATCTACTGAGCGCATTGATCATGAGATCAAGATACATCCAGCTGCTTCCATGGATAAATAATTTCCTAGGGGATAACCCTGGTCTATGTACACTTCACTCTTTCTCTACCCTAAGGCTAGATTATAAACCTTATTCTTCAAGACAACTAATAGCCTGTGTATCATTGCATTTGCTGTGAGTATTCATGATCTACAAATATGAACATTCTGGGATTTTTTTTTCTTTTTTCTGGATTGCTAGTCACATGAAGCCCTCCGCAAAGGATCATAATGACAACCGCTACATTTAATATTTCCCTAAAAGTCTCTAAGAGTCTTCATGTTGGCAAGCCAGTCAGTTGGGTGGAGTAGGACGTGATAAAACCCTCTTGGGCATAGGCTCTAGTTAAATAGCTTTTATTTGAATGAATGCACCGGCGTGTTTGAACACCTCATCCATTGTTAATTGATAGATGCAATATATTGCATAATGTAACAGGCTGAGTGTCGTGACATTTACCGAGTACATTCAAGCTCTTAAAGTGGAGAAGCCTTTTAAATTTGTTGATTCCACAGTCAGTGCATTGACCTTGTTCAGTCTAACAATTGTGCGTGATGAATAATGCAATCTGTATGGGCTGCTATATCAGCTTTAGACAAGCAAACCACCACATGACTAAGGCAACTTATTGATGTTGCATCAGCAAGTTGTTTGAAGGTTGGGATTTAACTAAGCCATAAGAGAGGGTAAGGTGAATGGCTTGCCAGGTGTGGCAGGCAACTTTCTCCTCAGTCATGAACTAATGTAATCAAAATGTATAATCTATTAAAAACATACAATCTAAAATACTTAGTTTGCATTTGTTCCCTTGAATTAATAGCAAGCAAGCGAGAAAAGGTAGAAATCCATCACATGGATTGAAGACAAATTGGTCCTTGTTGTGGCACATCAACTTCAATACTTCAATTAAAAAGCAACTTTGGTTAAAATAGCTTAAAGTGAGTGGTTTCAAATACAGGACTGGATTTAAAAATTCTGGATTGTTTCATCTCTTGGTGCAACAATTCCCCAGCAGAAATCTAGCTTTCACATTACTCTAATGTTGGTTTGTTGTATTTGAATGTTGCAGCAAAAATTTAGGTCGTTTTTCAATCCCAACATATACTTCTGAAGCCCTCTGTTTAGGGGGATCTCATTGAAGTGAAGGAGACTGCATTGTTCTAGAAAGTGCTGATGTCTAAAAATGCCACAGAACAGTTTACGACAGCACCAGGTCAGTCAGATGCATCCTTGCGTTATGAAGTGACTGCCATTAAGCTATCAGATGTCAAGCCTCTCTCATACGGGCTTCAAAAACGTTTTAGCCAAATAACAGTCAGCAGCCCGGCAGATAAACATGCTTCACCTGCTGAAACAGCCTTTTGTATGGCTTGTTAGTGATTAAGGTTATTGTGGTGCAGTTGAGATGGTGAAACAGTGATGCTATTGAGTGATCGCACTTCAGACAGGCAAAGATTAGATGGCAGGTGTCGACAGGGAAGCTCTGTCACTTTGAATCTTGTTCTCTGTGAAACTGTGTGTGTCAGACGCTGGATCTATAACAGGCGCTTCAAACATGTGACATCCTCAGTGACTCAGCATGGGAGCCTATATTTGACCTTGAATCTGATAAAGCGATGCCACAGCGAAAGAGTGACACGTTTAAATTAAACGACAATGGATTGATGAGTTTCTTTGCGTAGCCGGCCTCCAGGAGTCAACATTTGCATCTTTTGAAAACAGGTTGGATCTACAATAACAGCTTTTATTCATCTTTCTTGACAAGCAAAATAGAAACCTGTCGCATTTATCAAATCAGGTTCAAAGAAAACCCCTTTGACGGGCTGATTTGTTACGTAAATGTAACAATTCAGCAGGTTGGAATTGCAAACAAAAGATAGTATGCTAGTAGGGCTGCTCGATGATGGCAAAAATCATAATCTCGATTATTTGGGTCAATCACGATTATTAAAAACGATTATCCATTTACTTTGAAAACATCAATTTATTGGAAAACAATTTTGAACAGTATGTTTTTAACATTTAATTACCCTGAACTTTAAGTATATTCATAATAAAAAAATAATCGTTTTATTTCGATTACGTTGTTTTCGTAATCGTTGCAAGCCATAATCGTAATTGCGATTAAAATCCGATTAATTGAGCAGCCCTATATGCTAGTTGATTGTATTTTTACATGAATAACCCCAAGCATGTGCACACACACGCACACACAGAAATAGACTGCTTTCAGGCTCTAGAGACTTTTTCACTGAATCCAAAATTCACTCAATACATCGCAGAAGGGCTGAATGTTAACTGCCTTTCCTTTGCTGGAAAAAGGTTCGCTGACAATAGATGGGCCTTAGAGTTAAATATCAGAAAGGTCAGAATGTGGAAAGGGACTTAGTGAAATGTGAAATGTTGCAGCCTTGACAATTTGGAGCAGTTATATTCAGCCTCTAATCCTCAGGTGGCCATTTTTCTCTTTCAGAGGGCCCGGATCACTCTCTCCTCCCGTCTTCCTGCTCTGTGTCTCTCTTTCCGTCTGTCTCTCTCCATCTCTCTCAGTCATTCTCCCAGTGTAGAGGTTAAGGAACAGCTTGGGAGGGACACATAAGAGAGAATGATGGAGAATGCAGCTAAAAGGTTAAGGAGTCTGTAATCCTGCAGTAAAGGACAGCCAAAACTCACACTGTGCTTCAGCTGTTCCCAAAATAAAAAAACAAACAAATAAAAGGCAGCCAAGTTGTCTTTCTGCCTGTCCAAAGCTCCATAATGGAAAGAGACATGTTTAACACAGACCGCAGGCTTCTGAGTATGGTGGCAGCCTAACACACTGGGGTCTCTTACCTCGGCAGCGGATCCTTAATGAACCATTTGTTCCCCTTATTAGGAAAAAAAGACTATGCTGCACAAATATCTTAGAAAAACTATCAAGACTCACCAGGCTTCAGGCTTCTTAATCTTCTGTAAGACACAGCAGTCAATAAAGTAACTGCTGCACCACAGTTGAATATGCATAATTACTGATTTCAGATTCATTCAAAGCCTTTGAAAGCCAGAACAATGCAGGTATTTAGCCTTTAACACATTGGAGGCAGTAACACACCAAGAAATGTGTCAAAACATCCCCAAAGGCAGTAAAGAAGAGAACTGTTAGCATTCAAACCTGATTTGTGCTGTATCTTTACAAAAGTATTGTGAGGAAGGAAATGCACGGAAAACATTTGGTGAATGATTAAATCCAGTTAAAGGATACATTCAAGTTCAAGAGTACACGTCTAATAAAGCTAATAAGGATACCGGAAGTACAACATCAATTGTGTTTTCTCCTTTAACGCAGCTTCCACAGGCTGTGTCCTCAATCCCTATTTGTTTTGGGATAAACAACGAACAGAACAGAGATATTTAGCCCTGGGTTGACTGTGGAAGCTGGACAGCTCAGCAGCAGAAGGCTTCTGAATAGGCACTTCCTGATTAGGTCGCGTCTTGCATCTCAAGTCAGTGTGTGACTGTATCTGCTGCTGGCTGGGTAAAGCCTACACTCACTGGGGTCACAAACTGTGCCATATAGATGGTCACAGAAGATTATGGAAGCGGACATCTGATCTGTTTTTCAAATCGCACAAGCCAATATTTGTTCTTTTTTTCTTGGAACGTTTTTGTGCTGTCTGCTTGGCGTACAGATTTTCTCGGCAGCACCCCCTTCTTCCCCGAGGCAGGGGTGAGTTGGCCAACGAACGGGATTACCATGGTGTGTAACTGAGAGCCATGGCCTAGACGCAGTCTAACCAGGATCAGGGCTCTTCTTCCAGCTTTCATAGCGCTCTAGCATCTGGAGGTCATCCTGGTAAGAGGAAAAAATGGTCTAGTGTTTCTGTTCGGGTACTTAATCTACAGGTTTGGCAACTGATAGGGCTGCTCAGTACTGGCACTGGTTCTATAACACATGGCAGCCTGCTGCCTGTGAGGACTGCATAAGAATGATAGTTAAGTGGTCCAAATCAAGCCAAAGCGTACAACAGATTTCGCCGCACTTATCTCAAATAGAATCATGATGAGGCATGCATTTAGGAGTCAGGACGGTTGATCTCAGATATATCTCAGAACTGTGATATACAGCGAGAGCAGTGTGAAGGACCCTAAGGACATTATTTACAAGCGGGATGTTTTAAAACCCCGTAGAAAATAATGCTCGTATTGTATAAACAGGCAGCAGCACAGTGAGTGCTCCTTATAACCTGCCAAACGCCTCAATGAGGATCTCATCAGAAGGATGTGAATTTATAGATCTCTTTTTACAGTTTGACAATCAGTTTTACAATGTAAACCTCTTTTAAAGAAGCGATTGACCTCATGAGGCTTTGTCCTCACAAAATTGACCCATCTCGAGCCAATCCAGCACTCTGAGGCTGAATAGTGCTTAGCTGTGTCCCGCACATCATTACCCCTCTCTTCACTCCATTCCCTCCGACCGAGAGAAGAGAAAATGACTGAGTGATATAACCAAGGCTTACATGTCTGCTGCTACAGTATGTAACCTGTGTGCGACTTCAGAGAGAGCAGTGGGCTGCGATGCTGATCTTGCAAATTAGACTACCTGCTCAGACATCTTGGACACGCAGTGCTGCGCTAGTCTAGCTAAAGAAAGGACAGCCATTCTCTAAATTGCCTTTTAGTTGGTGTAAACATCAATTGGTTTCTGAACAGTGGGCTGTTGATTTTGCACAGCCAAAATTAGCTGCACAACAATCCAAGCTCTGAACAAACAATACTGAATATAGGAACATCTACTATAGAGCCTTCCATTATTTTTTTAATGAGTCTCTCTGATTATTTGTCAGGGCACGACTGTGCAGTTTAAGGGCTTTCCCCCTGTTTAATGAAGGAACATGAGCTACATATTTGATAACAGCACAATAAGTGGTTTCCCTGCACAATACCCAGTAGGATGCTAATAGCACAGGATCTGAAAAGCAGACTTCCTTAATAACTCTCAAACTCTTGTAAAACAAGATTTTGTTCAAGTGTATTCTTACAGCCATTCCTCTAATTCATCAAAGGGTGATCTGGATGTACACAAGCTCCAGACTGTTCAAATGGTAACATACTAGCCTCCTGTCTTGTATGTAATAGGTGGACGAAGTGATAATGGCATCACCAATGGGTTTTCGGATTACGGTTTTAAAGGTTCAAATAAACTGCAACAAAAATCTCAAAATAAACTTAAATAAACTAAATACAGACTGAAATAATGTAATGATTAATGATTATAGATGACAAGGTAGCCACGCCCTAAAGGATGTTTCTCAATGTTCTATCTTTCAACTTCTTTTAGACTACTGGATAATAGAGAGAATGCAGGTTTAAGGTACTTCTTTATTGGCTTCTCTTTTTAGACCCGGAGGTTGTTGCTTGCATAAAATAATCACTATTGCTACAAAGTTGCTTCACGCTAGGTAAGATAGCCATTTCCTCCGCTACAGTCACTACTGCATACTGTTGCTTGGCAACAATAACACAACCATTTAATCAGAATTCAAATATCATACTTTTTTGTGTAAGTTAATCCCCCTTTCCTCCAGAGGAACCACATTCATAGAGATACAGATTGTACAATTGGTAGTGGAGGTGTTATTAGTACTGAATATGCACGGTGTGTATGACTCTACTCCAGTTAACAGGTCTCTATTGAAAGCATCGCAAAACTTTAAATAGAAAATATATACCCATTTTATTAATACCAATTTTATGGAAGATATCTAACTGTTGAAATGGCGCTAATTAAAATATTTAATGGGGGGAGTGATCAACCATTAAAGTGTTTCCCAATTCCCTTTAAATTTGTCAAACATGACTTTAACTTCCTCGTTGGAAACATTTAACAAAAACAAGAAAGTATGCTTCAGAGCTTGCTTGCTACATTGCCTAGGAAGGATAAATGATGCTTCATTTGCACCGCTAATTCAACATAAGCCAAGATTAGTAGAAAGCAGTTTAAAAAGCGGTGCAATTGAAATAAAGAGAGTTTCCAGCCAGACTGAAAATTACAACCTTTGTGTTTGTGCATTAAGAATGATGCAGCAATCATTTTTCTTCACAATAATGTGTCACAAAACCAACATATGAAACTTATGATAAAACATTTTCTCATTACCAGACATGGGGAAGATAATTGAAAAATTCCACGTGGAAGGGGAATATTAAAGAGATATTTCTGTGTATATTCCACAACTGGGACTAATTCAGAAGCAGAAGTGCCTGGAGGGCCAGTCTGTCTCTAACTAAATTGGTTTACCAAAGCAGAATGTACGAGAGCACCGAGTCAGGCCAATAGCTGCTTCCTGCCTCCATGGAAATCAACAGCCGAGGTCTCAGCTGAAACTGAATCTTTGCTGTGGAGCGAGGTATGCTCAGGATCACAGTCTTCAGGCAACTTGTAAGGTCTCCTAGTGCCTTAAGGCAGGCTTAGAGATTGATCCCTCTGTTGTTATCAACAGAGACTTTAGCTGTAGCTAATGAAATTGGGCTGTGTCTCTCCATGACTGTGTGTTTCAGTATTTGCCACATGGATGGATGAAAGCTGTCATGCCAATAAAATACCCCACCAACCCCCTATTAGAACAATTGTGAATCATAAATGTAAGACAGAGGTGGCCCTCCAGATTTTAGTGGAAATGTAATCAACGGCTGAGGCTCTGACGCTTTCAGGTGTCATGTTTGACAAATACTTCCAATAAGCTGGTGTCCTTAAGTGCTGTCAGAGCAGTCTGAAACATTACTTAAGTTCTTTGCATACCAAGTCGAGGTTTATCTTGTAGTATTTCAAAGCGGCACTCATGCTTCTGATTTAATCAACCGTTGGATTTAAACAGTATTCCACTCTGAACATGAAAAAGCCATACAATCATGTAAAATAAATAAAATACATGTTATTCTTAGACATCATGATCTACTGCTTGACAAAGCGTCATTATTTATTTAGGGGCTGGCATGTTCATTGCCTCACACACTCTGGTAGTAAAACCACAATTCAGCGTGCACACACACACGCACGCACACACGCACACACACACACACACACACACACACACACACACACACACACACACACACACACACACACGCAACACTTTCACTTATCTCTTACACTCATGTCAAGGTTGATCTGAGTCACGAGTCCCACGTTCATCTCAATTAGCACTTTGATTTGGGAGTTGATAGGTGGTGATATTGGCAGTTTTGGAAGGATGCACCCATCACTCCTCCCCTTTTCACTCTTTCAATTCCTTTCTTTCGTTCCGTGTTGGCTTTTTTTTTTTTTACATACCTCCTTTTCTACACATTTTCTTGTTGGGTTTCCTGGCACATTCCTTGGATATTCTTTTGACTGTAAAATGAATGGAAAAACTACAAAATAACAGAGAACTCTGGAAAAGATTGCATGTGACATGCAACAACTCAGACTGAGTCAGACCCCCCACCTTCACCCTCTTCCCTCCCCCATCCCAGTCATCATTAACAACAAGAAAAACAGAGGACCTGTTGAGAAAGTAACTGGGGTGTTGCTGCAGAAATATTCCAAAATGGTAGAATGAATTTGCTGCATCCTGGGACACAGGAAGCCCATATTCACATGCACTTCTATTTAAGACCCATTACAGCCACACAGCAGGCAGAGGGGCTAGATTTCCAACGTTTTTCAGTTTGCATTGTAATCTGATAAGTGAAAGTGTTATTTGACATTGCCCATTTGATTCTCAGAGCACTTAACATTTCAAGCCCATTTTCTTCCTGTGTGTGTCTCCTTAAAGTGGCAAAATAATGGGGGCCATTAAAAAGAGTCAATATCTAGAAATCTTAGTCAAGGTGGAGCCCAATCTATGTTTGCCTTTTGCACAAAACCTGCTTTGAGGTTTGTGGAAGGACAAACTGGATAAAGCAAGGAGAGTAAAGGGTCTTACATAGGTCAGGCTGATGCCACAGGCCTCTCGTGTACCAGACAGAATATTTCACCAACCCTACAGTAGTAGATCATTCACTTATGAGGCAGGCTACAAATTACTAATGGCTAAGATCCCCAGAACAGTCAAGACAGTGAGGGTAGGAAGGTGCACCAAGTATTTCCAATCTGTTCCTTGTATGATTAGATTTCTTTCTTTTTTTTATTCAGTCATATTAATAAGTCATTAAGTCATCAAAAGAGGAACCTCTAACAGTGGCATGGAAGGGGAGAGTTGATGAAAAGACTAAATAAATGACCAAGTCAAGATGGGAGGTTGAGATGATGGACACGGACACGGCATGCGCCAGACAACAGGTCATGCTCAGCGCAAAACACAGAGGTGACACAAAATTAAAGAAGAAAGACAGAGCGAGAAGGAGGCAGAGACAGAAGAGTAGGAGGAAAAGTTGGGCTCTGTTTACTCCACGCACTCACCATCCTCAGTTGGAACATAGATGTTGAGATAAAGACAATCTTCGTGTTGATCCTGTATGTAAGTCGTGACTATATCCAGGTTGAAGGTGAACCATACAGGCATCATGATCTCTGGCACAGCGTTGTGAATATTTTGTGGGCAGACTGGAGCAAAGTGAGTGGCGTTCTTGATCCCTGACCAGGAGGAAGGGGGCTCCGGGGGCATGAAGCGCTTTTCTCCCACTGGGGACGCGGCGTATGGGACCCCCAGATACTGGTCCACGGGCCCCAGAATCTCACTGGGCAGGGGCACCCTTACCCCTCTGAGTTTCCCATACTGCGTGTTTACAGTTGGGTGGTAGTTCTGACCTCTCACAGCCACAAAACACCAACAAAAGCTCAACACCCACAAGGACACATTGGTGCAACCGTGGGCACTGTGCCAGTTCTGCGAGGGGAGACGACTTCTCCTTGGAGAGAACCACATGGTCCTTGTGAGCGAGTGCAACTGCAAGTGACCAACATACAAGCCGGGGCACCCCCCTCAGCGAAAAAAAAACGTCCCGCTCAGCCCTGCAGTCCAGCCACCTGAGGGACAGTCATCAGCTGCGATACTGGAGCCCGCCGACTTACAGACGAGGAGAAACGGTCACAGGTGCCTCTCCGCACGGAAGTCCTCATTCACCGTTCTCTCCTATCTTCTATCCTGTGCTGCAAGAGAAGAGGACAAGACAATTAATGACATCTCCCTGACAGCCCACCGGTTCAATCCCATTTTATCCACTCATTTAGATTGACTTGTGGAGTCCCTTTCTGGCATGACATAAAACAGCTCACATAAACATGACAGAGCTCTTTCTGTTATCATCAATCCACAAATTCAAGAACCTGCCTTTAGCTTGATATTGCAATTAACTGCTGGGCAACTTCTCAAGATGTGCGTAATAATTCCACTAGGACAAGTACAATTTGAAAGGCATCAACTATCAGTGGGTAATTATTTTTTACTCAAAGGCCAAAATGTACGGATAGATGGACAATTTTTCTTCACATCTGGCTTAAAAAAAATGCCAGATGTCCGTAAGAACACTAAAAGAGGTTTTGATTGATGTTATCATTCCTACTGTTTATGCTAAGCTTTAAAATACCATCTCTCATAATGCTTACAATGGAAGTGATAGGGGGGGAAATAGCAGATAAATTAATTGAAAAGCTTATGTGAAGCTGATATGAAGTGGGTATCATCCAGAGTTACATCCTTTTGAGTTTAACTTTTACCAAACAGTGTTCCTCTGTTTAGATGCAGTACAATAAGTAATAGTAAAAAAAAGAAGGGATTTTGCAACCAAAAAAACTGAGTGGTGAGACATTTTAAAGGCCTGTCTGAAAGTAAACACTGATTCTAGCCTGCAAAGCCTAAAAATGTAAAAAATGTATGGACAACAGACAACAAGGAACTTGTGAACATTTACTTCAAGATTAGTTTCATTTACTAGGAAAACATAACTAAAATCCAAGAGCAGGAGTCATACACAGAAACATAATAGCATGATAAAAATGTCATGCCCGGCTTAATGTCATGCAGTCTTTTCCCTACACCTCCCTTCGGTAGAGATATGAACAAGATAAAATTTAAATGTAATCTTCCCTGTTTGCAGTTACAAGAGATCTCTTTTTGGGATGAACAGGAGAAGAACCAGAGGAGGATGAGGCTACAGGCTGCACAGCTAACTCCAATGAGAGTGCTTAAAATGCTAATAAAGAGTCCCATGATGAACCAGGGACAACACCTTCCCACACTGTCTGATCAATTTTCAATTTCTGTGGCTAAAGGGTCCCCCTCAGCCTTGTGCGCCTACTGCAGTATTCATTCTAATAACAATGGAGAAGAAAAGCCAGCATTTAGAGGAGGATATTGCATTCCAAAATGACTGTAAATGATTTATAATGTATCACAAGCCGTTGGAAGGCCACTAACCACTGAGAGAAAGCAATCCTGACGTTCCTGGAGGTGCTGTTATCGCTAGGCAGCTTTCCCTATTTGCGGCAGACATGGATCTATGGAGAGCCTGCCTGTGGAAGATGTGAAAGTCCACCGGTACAGTACATTTTGTAAACATGTCAGGTAAACCCACTCTCAGAGAACACACCACTTGCATGTGTGTGGTGGACAATTCGGCTCTGGTGCAGTGAGCACCTGCTAAGTGATAATACATGAAAAGCCATCCATATCCAATCTGGGGACTAAAAGGCATGCATTGCTGGGGGCTAAGGGCTTGCAAAGGTGTCAACATGTAGAAGAGTCAAGCTAACAAAGTCCCTCACTGCTCAACGGCTTCCTTTCTAGCAGGAGCTGAAAACCTAGCAGACGACTCTGCCATATCCTTTTCAAAGACTATATGAACTATATTGTTGAAAGTTATTCTCTCCTGTTTATTTTTCATAAAAGACAAGTGTAAAGTATCGACCAGTGCTACAGTACATACCACAGCATTTATGGGCTCAGCTACAGTGAAAGACTTGAACCTAGGTGGACCTTTATCAGAGCACAAACCGCTCAACAAATAACACCTGCAAAAACATATATTAACCATTTAATTACATTACATAACAAAAACGTCCACATACATAAGTTATACGATTCAATTTTTGTTAAAAAACTATTCTATAAAAGTGTTCATCAAATGTTATGGTCATTTAAAAGGCTGTATTATGATGTGCTGTTTAATTGTATCGCCTTATACAGAGCTTTTTATAACATGTATTCCATCCCATTTATATTCACTCCACTTCCATCAATAAAACCTATTTACAGTATATCAGAGACAAAATATTGGAAACACCTTTCAGTATAATGCTATAAAATGAAATAGCCCCGCAAACTACAGCCTACAAAATTACTATTAAGTTGAATAAACACCTTTCCGAAACAGTTCCAACTAAAACTGAACATTAAAGAGTTGCAAAGTGAGAGAAGCTTTTTCAGGCGCCCCTGGTGCTGGAATTTCTCCCACAGCTAATATCACTTTACTCACATTTAGAGCTCTTCTATAGCGCGGATCAGCATGAAATGCTCCAGCTTAAATGATCAATAAATAAAATTAAGAACATCCTTAGGAAATATCTGGTTCTTAGATAAAAGGTCTTGAGTACATCCCTGGATACATTCAAACTTGGAGAGATGTTAATTATGGCTACCGAGGTGAATTCGAGCAACAAACATCAGTTCACTAGATTATATTACGTTAGTGATTCGACTAACAGGGGGTGAAGAGGAAGTTTACGGGGTTTAGAAAACCGATGACAGGGGGGCCCGAATGGGCCTACCTGGAGGGGGAGGGGCGAATGCATGGGGTTAATCCCGACTGTTGGTTTAAATTTAAGGCATTTTTGACTGCATAAATACGCCTAGCGGCTAACAACCTGTTCTTTACCCACAGCTCTTCTAATATTTGCTGCATCTCCTGACAGAATACCGCGGGTACATTTCAGAATGCCTGCATGCACAGGTACAAGTGTAAAACATGTCGCTCTGTTGGAGGAGCCTGTGACCTAAGTTTTTCATTGCCATATCTACACTGTAGCTAATGTGCAAATGACAATAAAGCCTTGAATTGAATTGAAAACATGAATGGGGCGAAGCCTGCGAGCTAGTTCAAGCAGTCGACTCGAGCACTTATGCTGCGTTCATACATAACGCCCCTTGACACTCTACAACCAACCAAACAGAGTCTCCTTGATATGCCGCTCTATTTAACCTGCCAGATATTTCTCTATGCTTTGCTTGCTGCAGCTACTTCCACGTCGCTGCTGCTTTCCTGCCCCACCACCAGCTTCCACCCCAGCTTCCACCTTTAGGCTCGGCGGGGTTAGTTATTTAATCATCACTCATCGTGCTATGTATATCTGTGGAGTGATGAGGCCCGAGCCTAGACGCCAAACTCAACTATATAGTGCTTCTAATAAACATGTTAAAGAAACACGAGAGTTGTCTGACTGAAATTAGGTAATACCTTTTTTTTTTTCAAGGAGGTGGGGGCTCTGGGGTTGGAGGTTAAAATTGCTCTTCTGCTGGTTTCTATTCACAGGTATAGCATAGTATTGAACTTGTGATTGTGACTGGGCTCTTCGCCATGGCAACCGCTGCCCAGTATTGTAGTTTTGAGACCTGTCGTCTGAAGGAAATTATGTGGAAAACATGATTTCTCAGAAACTACAACTAATAACAACTACCTATGGATATAATAATAGAAAATAGTTAGACATCGAAGAGAGAGAAAATGCTGGGAAAGACTTTAGGCGAATTAGTAAAAAAATTACACGGAAGAAGGTGTTGCATGACCTTTGTCTAAATGTCCTCTTAAAATAATGTTCAACTTGAATTGAAATTAATACAATTTATAATCCACACCGATTCCCTTAACAGAGAAATATGTCTTCCAAAGAAAAGTTTCCAAAAGGGCACCTTATTATTCACCATGGATACAAGATTTTCAATTTCCAGTACGACTGAGGCCAGATATGTTTAGATCTGCAAACACAGCAGCAGAATAAGTGCGATAACACTAATTCTTGTTGAAATAAAATACATCAGGTCAACATTTTTAATCAGGACGTAGCAAGGACATAGGACAGTGTGATGGAGTGTGTGTGTTTAGAGGACACACAGCACAGAGGACTTCATCAGTCTCCCCTCCAACAGCATCTCAGAGGTCCTCTCGGCTCTGATCTCTCTACCTGCTGAAGCACTGCCAAGGGAGGAACAGAAAGAGAGAGATTGCATGAGTTCTCCCTCATCATCCCAGAAATATTGATCGTCTCATCACCGTGGCCTTGCTGCACATAATAAATACAACTGTGCCGGTGATGTAGGCGGGGGGAGGATAGAGGGGCGCTGAGCTGAGTCTAAGGAAGGTTATTAGCCCTTAATGCAAGACGGCACTCCACGAAGCCGTTAAACGCCATCCTCCGCAATTCTTCGGCTCCTGATTAACAGGAAATGTTCATTTCTGCAAGTCACATCCTACTTCATCAATATTCAGAAGCACCCGGACAGTACAACACGTGAGTTGTCCCCATGCAGATTCTGTATTTAGAAGAAAATACAGAGACTTTATTCCTCTTTATTTTGGTCGGGGCCCACAGCCGTGTAAGCTTAGTGTAGAAGACCCTTTGTTCTCTTACAGCGGAGAGATCTCTGCTTTGCAATACAAGTATGAGCACAGAGCCAAATGTACTCCTACGCCCCAACATCCCTTAGAGAGAGGCTGAATGGACTCTGTTAAAAAAGGAACCAATAAAAGTTCTCAGTAGATGGAGTTTCTGACTCCCACCGCTCTGTTATCAGACTGCAACGAAGGCGTTCACAAAGCTGCATTAGTCCTCCGGAACATCTAACTTCAAATGAAGTGAGCCATCCTGACCCGAGAGAGTGTAATCACTGATTACAAATGCTTCTGGTGCTGTTACATTTTAACAAAGGCTGAAAGTGCCATTATAGGAACGATAAGAGACAGGCAACAAGACAGGAAGCAGAAACCTATGTACTTGGGTGGTTACCTCAGCTGAACTCATTAAAATGTGAGAGGCAACGGCATAACTTAATTTAGTGTCTTCACGTTCAATTTGTGTTCCAGAAAGTCTAAATATAAATCGGTGCTCCATTTTGAGACACGCTTAGCTTACGTTAGGATTGCTCCCTGGCTCCTACTTGTCAATAACTCGGTAGATATATCTGTAAATTGTCCGCTCACACATGTTTATTCCTAAATAGGCAAACATGAAATTCAACACAGAGAAATCAATAAGGAATGTACACACATACTGCACGTCTCCTCTCACCGGCACGCTCCGCATACAAGCTCCCTGCCTTGACGAACAACAGTCCGCCATATTAAATCAAGGAGATTGGCATGTTTCAGAAACAGCATTCATAAAATGTCAAAAGCAAACTGCGACTTCATACGGCTCCAGCTGGGAACCAGTGCTACTATAACAGTGAGGGATGAGGGCCCACACTTTGCTTTTTCCATCAGACACAGAGCCTGTGCAGTCATTATTACTTAGGAGATTTGGCATTAAATCAAGGACAAAGACACAGCACATTCTGACTGCTAATCACCGCGGAGATGCTGACATATTTCTAAAGAAACGAAAGAGAGATGGTGAGGAATGAAGGCGCTGCTGCTGTGGACGCCTGCTAAGCCGTGTCTCCACCCCTTCTCCTGGCTGCTGGATAAAGGCTGCCTTGAGTATCATTACCAGCCAAACGGCCAAGGAAACACGGAGGGGTGAGCTTGGCAGGCCAAATAAAGACAGATTCCAGGTGAGCACATGTTGAGATTAATCCTGTGGCTAGACAGCAAATAAATAATGGCCATTCTGTTAAATGCTGACGGTGCTTGAAACAACTGTTTGCTCTTGGTGAATAAAATGACAGATTTGATCTAGAAGTCCTAAAGCTGCAGGTTGAGGCAGTTGGCCTGTCCCTACATCTATATTGCCTCTTTTTCTCTTGACTGGTTGTGCATCTCTAAGAATGTCAGATACGATTTAAGCATTGATGCGATATGTGAAACAATATGTTGGAGAATAGGGATATTAATCAAAGCAAACTGACTCAATTAGACGGAAAAGCACTAGGGAGCTTACTTATTTCTTTTTTAAATTGATAAATAAAGAAATTTCCCAAACAGTTCATCATCCTAACTCTTATTGATCCACTGCAGAGTCCCACTAGACAGTCCTACTGAAAAAAACTCCAAGTAGAAAATCACTCAAGTAG
This sequence comes from Notothenia rossii, assembly GCF_949606895.1. NCBI lineage: Eukaryota > Metazoa > Chordata > Actinopteri > Perciformes > Nototheniidae > Notothenia > Notothenia rossii. Next base: position 71,922,755 of record NC_136901.1, on the reverse strand, counting down.
CCCACAGGGATTCTTTGAGAAGCCACATAAGCTAGTATTGGGTCTGTCTCTAATTTTGCTCTATGTAAACACATTAGGGATTACACATGGTATGCTCATTATCCACCCTCCAACAGATGCCAATTGCAGGGCGGGATCTGATCTCTGGACAAAGTGTTTTGTGTGCGATTCCTATCACTTTGCCAACACAGCTCTAAAGTGCTGCTAACGAAAGAGGTAAAGACGGTCTTTGTGATGCCGGCAAATCATTTACCACAAACAAGGAAAGTCTAATTAAAATAGGACACTTGTGTTTATTCTACTCATTTCAAATAATCCAGTACAGACCATTTCCCATTGGATATCTAAGTGGCTTGGCTCAGGAGGTAGAGAGGACTTCTGGTCTAGTCAGGAGATTCTGGTGGGGGTGTCCTTAAAGAAAGACAATGAACCCCTAACCATTAGCGAGGAGCAGGTGGGAACCTTGCATTGCAGCCTCTCCCATCAGTGTATGAATGAGTGTGTGGATGTTTGCTTGTGTTGTTGAGGGTTTTAATTGGTCTGTAGATAAATAAATGCAGTCTACTTACCGTTTACACATATTGTTGCATTTTATTGAACTCAGCACTGGTTTGGTCGGTAAAATATCCAAGTAAAATGTCAGGGATGGGTTGATATGGAATTATATCCAACTGACCTTCCCATAAGCCTCAGCTGTACTTAGTTTTAAGTGCTTCAGTTAATGTTAGTATGTTGAACAGTGCAGCATTATTGCATTGTAAGCATGTGGATTGTTCAGCATTCAGCTCAAAGCATCGCTGTGTAAGTACAGCCACAGAAAGCTACCTACTGTAAATGGCTGTAGACTCTTAGTCTTATCATCTTCAACACCAATTTCACATGAGTATTGCTCAGAGTCAAAGAGAAGAAGAGTGTACTAGATTTTGCTTCAATGTGTTTCATTTCAGCATCATGACTGGGTATTTTCATCAGGAATATTATCACAAAATGTCAGTGAATCAGATATTCAATGTTTGCATTACTAACGCAGATACCTTTCTGAGTGTAGTTGGTCATATCAACACACATCTACGGAAGTGACTACACATCTGATTGGACTTGGTGAGAACATGTGAAAAGTGATTGAATTCCTAGAGAGGATACACTTGAGCATACCAAGGAGAATTCAGCAGATATTTCAGGCTGCTGCTCTCATCTCCTTCACTGTGAGGACAGCACGTATAACATGGCAGCACTAACATCAATTTCTGGCTTACAGTTGAAAGGAGGATGGATTTTTAGCCTTCTGGGATGCATCCCTAATAAAGATCCAGGCAAGTGCAAGGATCCTGAACAGCGCTGGCATGGCTCTACGTATATAAAGCAAATCAAAGTTTATGACAATCACTTCAAATGCGATTTGCTGTGTATTACTCCTGCTGTAATGTTACAGCAGGAGTAACAAAATGTTGCTTTCCATGGACTTTACCGCCAGTTGATAGGAGTTACTAGGTGAGAAGAGAACTCACTTAACATTAATATTGATTGGTGTTTGAAATTAATGAGAGTATGAATTTTGGATGAATCCCTATTTCCAATTTGATCTCTATATTGAATGCTTAAAGCATGTCTTTTTTAAAGTAATTTATTTAACACTATGCAGCACATTGAACATTGATACAAGCCATACCAAATAATTGACAGGGATGGGAGTGGGGGAAACATTTCTCTCTTTTTTCTACACTTGACAAACATATAGAGTTGAACTGTGAGTTAATTGAGGTCTGGCTGGTAATTACAACAGGGAGTTGATCTCTCACAATCAGGGCTCTAAGTTCACTGGCACGGCATTATAAAATCTTAGATGGATCAGCTCCTATGGCTAGTATTGACCTTTCTACTCTGGGTTAAGGAGACCATATAGTCGTCCTTGGCCTGAATAATCATTTGTAGAGCTTGTATCAAATGCAGATATGCAACTAAGAGTAAAGCCCAATGCAGAGCAATTATTTTCACAGAATAAAAGAGTTCCCCCAGGCCTGAGGAATGGTTTTAATGATAACGTGATTGACATCGTCATTGCAGCATACAATATACATCTAAAACTGGATGTGTGTAATTTACAAAGTAGTAATTTCTACAATTTGGTGGATATTTCCTGTTTAAGATAGAGAAGATTCAGTATCGCGGTTTTAATATGCTGCCCATCCACCAACACCCCATCACATAAGCTAACACACAAACAGAAGTATCCTCATAAACCATACAAAGCCAGTCCTTTGAAGAACTGATCATCCTGAGGACAACACTTAGCTATGCACCATTTCAAAAGCAGTGAAGCCCTGCACTGAGTGCATGTAATTCACCACTTTCATCCACTGCATTTTGAATTATGTTTCTGCAGACAATGATTAAATATTCAGATCAACTTGTCCAGAATAATGTAAAAAAAAAAATATATATATATTTTTTTTTTACAATAAAGAGCTGTTAGCTCTTCACTGTGAAATGTAAAAGCCTTGGACATTTGTGTGTGTGTATTATGTACTGTTAATATGTTGAGAAAATAAATCTGTTCATGGCCTCATGAGCAAAATAACAGCTTTAATTTAAGGTAACTAGGCTGCAGTTCTTAGGGAAAATTGAAATATCAGCTTTATCAGTAGGTGTGAAAGGGCTCCAAAGAATAATACATTTACCGAGCGGAGACATGACCCAGATGCTGCCTGTAAAATTAATGAGCTAATAATGCATTAGGTGCGTTAGCATTTGCAGCAGTTACTGTAATGTGCAAACCCAGAGTCATTCCACATTCAGGTAAAACATGGTGTTAGACTTCTAGTCTTAGAGAATTCATTAATCCGATCTGATTTATAAGTATCACTGAGTGTTGCATCATAGAGAGCAGTTTGTAGCTGCCCATTTCCCTTGAGGCATATGCTTTAAATGGTGCATGTGCTTTTCAAACTGTCCTGAATTGTACGCCCTAGAGTCATTAATCGTGATGGATGATCAAATGAGACGTGATGAATTTGGAGAAAATAACATGTTAATGAAGTCGGCAACGCCTAACACATTATTCCGATGTTTCTTTTCAAAGACCTCCAAATACATGGCTTCTTTTCAGAGTGTTCACAAAAGCCAAAAGCACAGTGGTAGACTGATGCTATTGACATGCAAATGTCTAGTTGCAGAGAAGTGAGAGGTGCCAAAGTGTACTGTTGTGTGACAAGCAGGATTTCTGAATACATACTGTAGCTAAAAGCCCAGTTGTACACAAGTGAGCTTGACACAGCAAGACCATCAGCATATATTTTCTTATATGAAACAGGCATAATGGGCTCATGAGCATTATGGTGTTGGCCCTATTTAGAGAGGGAGCACAGGGTTACTGTAGCCTAATGACAGCAGATTAAATGGGGTCTGTCCACTGTACATGATGCCTGGAGTTTTATGGGAGCATAATTAAGTTTGGAATCGACTCGACAGTGATGTGCTTTTAACTAAAGGTCAACAGTAAACAGTGATGTGAGCCACGCTTGATTACTATGTATATCACAACATCAAAAAAGATGCTGCTGCACTAATGAGAGGGTGACCTTCATCTTCAGCGTAAACAAAGACCAAACGAACACATGCCGCGCCACATGGCCTCTATCAGCTATTAATAAGAGGTGAATAGCTCTTTAATATCCAGAAAGACTATATGGCATACAATATTTGACATTTCAGATAAAGGTTTGCTGTGAAATGCCATCTGATCTTGAACACGAGCTGTATAGTACTTCACAGCATCAGGAAAGCCTGAAGACAGATTTATAAATCTAAGAAAAAATATAATCCTGACTGCTTTCATTTCAAGAATTAATAATCCACATAAAAAAAAATATGACAATCGGAGATGTTGATGTGGTTTGGACCATTGACATGTTAATTCATCACATTACAGGCTCGTTCCGAGCTACAGCCAGGTGGATTTAGAGGAGATGTGGAGGGATTAGTGAGGTGATATCAATCACCGCAGTTGAACCTCCCCTTTATCCAGCTGCATCACAGCCCCTGGCTTTCCCCCCATTGATCCCAGGCTATAGGGCTGAAGCTAAATGCTAGGTTTTCCTTTCAGGGAATCTGAAAGCTTTTGAAAATAGATTCATTAATTCCATTTAAGGATAAATTCACATTTATCTTTACATGTTTATGGTGTCCAGTTATTTGAATGTGTTGCAGAGCAAATGAAAAGGCTTCATTGGTGTAGCTTGGTTAAAAAAAGAAAGAAACCATCAGAACCATGTCCTCGAGGCAAAGAAAGCAGCTGTTTTCCCTCCAGAGACTCTCCCATTTGTCTGCATAGAAGAGCCACCGTCTTACTGCTCACTGCATTTACACATTGATATTCTAGATATTATTAGAAAGGCCAAAGACTTCTCCAGACTGTGATGAGCTCCGAGGGACATTTTAAATGACAGCGCCCTTTCTTGAAGAAGGCTGTAAACAACAGAGGAGACCAGCACTGTCTTGCTACCAAATCTGCATTTGTGTAACTGAGGGGCAAGACCGGGAAGACAGAATGTGACTTTTTAGACATGAAAAGGGGTGGGAGTGGTTGTGTGAGGGGGTGAGTCAGAGACGTGCCTCAATATCACACATGGAGGAGGGAACATGTACCCTGACAACAGTCCTTTGGGTTTGCCCTGGCAGATATGTCTACTCTCCATTCACTATTTCTAATCCTGTCTGAAAGCCTATCTTGAATGTCAAGCTTCTTCCTAAATTGGCTCGTGTTCTTAGTGATTGATTAAAGTACTGTAACCCAGCTTTATCAGACCGCCCTGAACTCTGTATTTCTGCCAAATCTATTAGGTAATGCATCTTTTGTTATTGCACCGGTTTCTCTTTTTTTCCCCGCCCGTCTTTAGGAAACGCAAAGATCCATTTACTATGATACAGAGTACAGCGTCGTACCTGGCTCTGTGATAGCACGGCAGCCTACAGATCAAACAGGAGAGCAGCCTTAAGCTCACAACAGATTGTGACAAATGTGGCATCGTAATTCAGTGCAGCATTATTCAGTGAAATTGGCTCAATTTATCAAGAAAGTCCAAAACAGTGTGCACAATGATGCACTTAATACACATTTCATAATCCCTAATTCCTCCTTTTTTAGTGTTTGACGGATGCCATGGTGGTACCAGAAACACGACTATGTCCCGTGACATTGAGCTAACAATATGGCTATAATTCATGAGTTCTAATGCTTCACTATCCCCCATGCCATTGCACACAGAGGAGAGGAGAGGAGAGAGGAGAGGTTGCCCTGATATTACTGCTGACGCCTGAGTCCTAGACGCTGCACTTAGAGTGTCTCCTGCAGGAAATGATTCAAACACACACAGGCACTACAAAGTCCGTGAGACAAGAGTAGGCCACTACGGTATCGAACACACACACCCTATGAAGCTGAGGGTACTCAAGGTCATTTAGCAAGGCACCACGGACAGGATGTCAACACTTCTAAAGATCCATTATATTTTATCAACAGCATAATGTATATACATTGTGTTGAATTTCAGCACTGAATGTATTGGGATGAAAAGACCCTCTGAACACAGAACTCTGGGAATGAATTAAAATCCAATTGGTGTATTTTAAACAGAGAATACCACATTAATGACTGAATGCTTAGAAGTAGGCCATGTCCAAACACTGCAGGCAAATTCGGCCTCGGGTTGTCTGTACTTCCTCAAAAACTGCACACAGCACACACTGTGAGCTACTACTGTATCTCACTTCCTTTACTCTGCCTACTTTGAAGTAAATGCGCCTGCAATCACAACACATACTGTAGATATTGTATATGTACTCAAACTCCCTGCTTGCAAGCAGACTTTCACATGAAGAACGATTTCTGAATCAATTTTGCTCTTATGAAACAACTTCTCTCATCTACTTTTTTTCAACATTCCCCCTAATGTCTTTGTTGGTAGAACAGCTATAAACATCCTGCCTGTTCCATGTTACATTAGCAACCTGAGGGGAAAAAGGGGTTTTCCTCTAACATTTGGATGTTAGCTACCTTGAGTGATAAGTCATATCAGATTGGATCCTGCTACATCAAATGCAACTTGAGGGCGCATTATTTATTCAGTTGGCTGCTGACATCCAAACCATGCCCTAAACGGTGACACTTTGAAAAACTATTCCTCTGTGCCTGAACTGTGCAGATACAAGTGCTACTACCGGGCTTGCAGAGGGGAGAGAGTTTATGTTCCTTTTACCAGGCATGAACGCAGATGAGAAGGAACAACAAGGCCATTGTTGTTCGCTAGCTGAAGAGCCTTGGAGGTTCTGCGAGGAGCAAACACAACTGCTGTAAAATTTCATGTGACTACAAGGCCTCCCTGCTATTTTAATAGCCACTAAAAGCAAAGCCCTCAGAGCCAGAGCAGCACATGAGCCCTTACCAATATTCATCTCTGTAGTGAACAGAAAGCCTGGCTGGCATAAATACTGGCCTGTGTAGGTGTGTCTCATTCTGAGTTTATGTGTGTGGGTGATTTGTATTGTACATTTTCATGTTTTATGAGTTGCCAGTGAAAAAATATAAATCAGGAACATTTTTTACTCGAATGAAATCCGGATTTTTATGCAAAGCCGGCCGTATGACAGTGGCAAATTGCAATGCTTTAAGTTTTCAGGAGGAAAAGCATTTGTTAAGACACATTCCTTTTTCTATCTCAGCGCTACACTTCTACTTTTGAATTATTTAAAAGGCATCTGTATACGGTTAACACACCCTTGGGTTGACCTTATTAAGAAGGTCATAATGGTGAAGATTGCACTCTGACTCCACAAGTTAGCATTAGCAACTTGGTATGCAGACTTACTCCAAGAAGGAAATCCATATGTGATAGAAACAAAGCAAATGTTTTTAGTGGAAGAGGAGTGCTGTCTTTGTGCAGGATTAAGTGCTTTAGATCTAATGATGAGAAAAGGCCTGATTTTTATTTGTTTCCAAAAAGGCATTTTGCTCTTGATAGAATAGCGGCTGTGTTCCGTCTCCGGGGGGTAGACATGCTCATCAAAGACCGGGCTTTGTCAAACAATCCATAAACTCTTAATGCCACATAGTGCAAGATACTTAATAGACAAGTTCAGAGAAGGAGCAAAAATCAATAGGACATTGTATCCCAATTTACAATGTGATTATAGTACATAACATTTAATATCATGTTATAGTTTGTTTCTGAACCATTAAGGGAGAGCTCATGTTTTGGGAAGTTCACCCCTTCAGGCCTTCAGCTCAGAATTCCTTGGTGGGATTCCCGCTCTTCCTATCAATATCTGTTGCAGTGGCTGCCAGAAGATTTGGTGGCTCTGGATGCCTGGGGCTGTAAATCTGGGCCAGAGGTTGTGTGGGATGCTCAGATAAATGGGTTGGGCTTTGTTTTATTGCAGCACTGCGTGTCTTAACTTTCTGTGTCTACCAGGGATTTAGTACATTTGCTACTGTCCTTGGGCCTCTCTCTGCAACAGCGGCTCAGAGTCGGGTTTGACTCAGCCCTGGTGCCACAAGATTACATAAATATCCTCTATTCAACACTGTATACATGCTCTACTGTTTTGGTCGCTTTTTATCTTTAGCAGCGTTGTGTTTTTGCATGGGTACAGGGTGCAACTCTCAGATTAAAAGGGGAACTGAGGATCTTCATACAACCCAATACGACAAGTCTTTTCTCACTGTGCTAAACAATTAAACGCAAAGAGTAAACATTTCCTCAATAGAGGACATTATGCCGTCACGTCGTGTGTTCTAAACCTTTGCTAATTGATCGACTAAAAAATAACTTTCCATGTGATGCAGCTGAGGAGCAAAGCATCAATATGGAGTAAAGTGGGCCACCGAGACACAAAGCACAATCATCCCCGAGGAAATATGTCACATTTTCGACGTCTTTTGTGATAACGTTCCCTGATTCCTCTTCTTTCTAAAAGCAGTGGGATACAAAGGCACAGATATGGCTTATTAGGTCAGTTCTGTATTTCTTTTCACACACTGATCGTGGATCTGCTGGATAAATCACATGGGTATCATTAGAATCAACCCTGAGGAGTCTTCGGGTGCAGCTTGCAAGTGTGTGTACGCTGGGTAATGACTTTCCTTTAGCTATTTCTTCAATAGCAAAATCAAGTAAAATAAAGCGCAGCAGCTTGGCAGTCTTGCTGAAATATATTTTGCAGTTCGGATGCCTTTTGCTCGGTGAAATACACAATGCCTCTTCCTTTCAATAATTTATTACAGAAATAGACTTGGGAGATATCTTGGTCATACAAATCAAGGAGAGTCTACAATAATGTGAATTCAATATTCTGTTTAGTGAATTGTTATTCTTTAGCAGAAATAGCAAATAACTTCATACAACAGCCCATTAGTTAACACATTACTGGGTGCCAAGCTACCAAATAGTTTGCTTTGGAGTTACAGAAGGGCTTTTGGAGAATTTTAAATGTGTGTGAAGCAGGTTTGGATTCAAAGTGGATGTGATTAAAGAGAATAAGAGATGAGAATGCCAGTAAATTCTGGGGAGTCAGAAAACCTTGAATCATTAAATAATTTTCAGCTTGGCAGGGAGATCTGCCGCAATCAGAAATCTTCACATAAAAGAGGGAGCACAAAATACAATTTGATAGCATTGGTATTCTGGTTGTTGTTTGTGCATCGCTGTAAAAAAAATGGATGGTAAAGCGGTAGTTGTCCACAGCATGAATAAAACAAACTTGACTGGCTTTCTCGAATCCAGAGCTCACTTGTCAAAGACTTATCCAGGCTTACCTTTGTCCAACCTTACCATTTTCCTCTTGTTTCCTTTCAATCTCAACTCTTCCTTCTGTCCTTGCTCTTATCCACTCTGATCCCTGCTCCATTCCTGCTGCTCTCAGAGAACCATTTCTATCCAACAGTGTAATTTCACTCCTCAGCTTCAGGACTGAACTGCCCACCACTATTATGTCATTCAACACCTGCACTTAAACCCAGCTAAAATTCATATTGGTTGCAGGCTGAAAAGGACGTATGAGAAGAACTACAACTCTAGGGTCTCTAGGGTGAAGAGTCACTTCACAGGATACCAAAAATAAATACTGTAAGTTGTATTTAATATGACACACAGTACCTGTAGTCCATGAAGAATATACAGTATATTAATAATCATTGTTTGGATTGCATCCCACATAGTTATGTGTTCTACAGATAATATGTGATTAAAGATTTTAAAGCGCAAACAAATCTGTGCTTCTTATAGGATCAGAAAGCACCTGAAGGATCCCTTTAGGCCCCCATAAACAAACTCCTCCAAAAGAAAACTTTTTTCTAGACTAAAGGCAGGAATGAAATAGCAAGCTCCTGCCCTTATCCTCACTTTTTCACTCAAACCATTGTCCCAGTGACCTACAGCCACAAATTCATCAGAGCTGCCATCTTGGGAGAGTGAGCCACAAAGCTATTTCTGTAGTGACCCAGATTTTCAGGTGAATCTGGATCGGTATCAATGTAATGAGCTGCAGCAAGTCAAAGAGAACATATTAGGTCAAATAAACTCCATTCAGCATGAATTTTAGAGCTTGACATATACTATGCATTTTAAAAATGATCAATACACTAAAATATCTATTTATGCTCCAAGAGCCATGCAATGTGTGCATCTTTCCTTTAAAACCCAATCAATGTCAGAGAAAACTCCCCCTTCTAATTTCCTTTCTTGGTAATTTTTTTCAGATTAATATCAAGTCAATTTCCTGGAGCCTGTTCTTACACAGAGTGATGGAAGAACGCTATAATTATGGAGGATGGCTCCTTTTGGGAGGAATGTGGGCACAGATGGACCCTGAGTTTGATGGAGGAATTTCTCTGTCCTCAAAGGCTACCAGGAAGCATTGCCAAGCTGGCAAGAGATATAAATAGACCGCAGTCAGGTGCAGGTCTACATGTAAGCACCAAAATAAAGTGATCCCAAAGCAGGTACTATCCTATTTAGGAGGAAGGTTTACAATGTCATAAAGGAACAATAAAAAGCTCCCACACTGTAAAACATGATACTATTCTGGGACTCTGATTAGATGTGCTTGCTTACTATTTCAAGACATTGTTACTCACATATCCCTATTGAGGTTACTGGAGACTTCGAGTACAGCAGGACACAGTGGATATCCATCAAAGGGCTAACACACAAAGACATCCACTCACGCTCACATTCAAACCTGCAGGCAGTTCAGAGTCTCCAGTCAACCTGATTTGCATGTATGTGGAGTGTTTGAATAAATGTGAGCAGCAGTAAAGATTGTGTAGCTACCACTGAAGACACAGAGGACATGTTTTCACTATTATTTTGGGGAAGTTGGGATTTTACTCCTCAGATCATAAGAAACCTGAGTTTACAATCTACTGCTTTTTAAGTGTACTCTTGCATCGAGTTTATTCTAAAAATGGATTGAACCAAAAGCTCAAACCAAGGGATTTAGTAATATTTTTCCGGCAGAGTTGTATCTCTGCCTTTGGGGAGAAGGTGTTAAAGCTACAGTTTACAAACAATCAAATGAAAGAAGAAAATGCAGGTGAAAATCATTATTCACTTTTTTAGGGCGCCAGTCAATCGTTTCTAAGGAGGCAGGGGTTGCAGTGCGATCATTTGGACTCATGCCTCAGTTTATCTAAAAGTCTGGTTACAGCCCCGAGTACAAAAACAACATAGTCCAAAGAGAGACCAATCAAAGGTATTACTGTAATACAATGCTTTACATGCATTATACAAAATACATTTGAATTCGGTCTCTATGAGCCTGAGTAGTCAAAATAGTGATCTAAAAATATAAAAGTTAAAACAGTAATCTCAGTCAGCCATATCTTTGAACATCTGTGGCTAATGCCTTCTCCGTGTACTGTCCCAAATACAGGTGAAAAGAGCAGCGGAGAGTCTGCCTTAAGACATATTTTTAAAAAGGGATAAAAATAAAGGCCTTTACAATATTTACAACTTGCCTTGAGAAAGATAAAGCAGCATGACACAGACGCTGGAGTCAATGTCAGCACTGATTTGGCTACATTTAGTATCTAAATCACAAGTCTCCAATACAATGAGTGTGTGTGTGTGTGTGTGTGTGTGTGTGTGTGTGTGTGTGTGTGTGTGTGTGTGTGTGTGTGTGTGTGTGTGTGTGTGTGTGTGTGTGTGTGTGTGTGTGTGTGTGTGTGTGTGTGTGTGTGTGTGTGTGTGTGTGTGTGTGTGTGTGTGTGTGTGTGTGTGTGTGCGTGTGTGTGTATATGTGTGTGGGAGAGTGAGGAAAGATCTCTATTAATCTCTTGCATTACTGCAGTCATTTCCACTCTCTTCATCACCAGCAGCATGTGCTCTGTGAGATTTAAAATATTTAAATCTGTAATCTGTCAGCATTATGAGGTACACACACACACACACACACACACACACACACACACACACACACACACACACACACACACACACACACACACACACACACGCACACACTCACACACACCCGCAAGACTGGTGTCCTATCAGTCACCATGCTTTCCACTTCATGTGGCCCCACATACATCACAGGGACCTGACACTGCTTTTTTTTCTGTAGCTCAGGCTGGGAAAGACTCTCCGACAGACCAGTGACTGTAATTCTTCAGCAGCCATACTGCCATGCTGCTGGACCCTAGAGAACATTTAAGGGAAATGCATGCTGCTGAAAATGCTTAAAAAAGAAAGAAAAAACCAAGCTGTGCGATGCGCGAGGAAGCCTCTAATTGTTTCCCCAGTGTATGTGACCCAGTGACTCTGGAGGAGTTCTTACTTGTTCTTTTACTACGGTTAAACCAGCATTCATTATTGATTTGGTGGCACAGACTGTTACACAACACAGTCTTATGAGTGGGCCTAAGTGTTCTGCCAGTTTGGTGCGCATATGCATTTGAGCCTCACTAATACAGCCTATTTTACCTTTCTTATACATAGTGCCTTATTTTCCTAAAACTCTGAATTAATAACCAAGAATGAATACATTGAATGGGATTAAAGCTTGAACGACAGTGACCCATATATGAATATTAGGTTGATGGAAGACACTCCAACGTAGCCCATTTAGCCAGCTCCATGTCATGTCTTCATACGACAGGCTTTTACTAAGCTCCTTAAGAGCCGGCCCCAGGGGGATCTATGGGAAGCTGGAGGTACTGACTCAGGCCTTATCTTCACTAATTTACCCCATGAATTAGACGGGCCCTTGCTTCTGTGTCCTGCCAGACCCACACAGTACTCACTTATGTTAAGAAAATTGAGGAGAGAAAGGGGCTTAGTGATTACTTCATTGGATAAGAAACCAGGGAGTTGACAGGGGGGGCACACTCTGCCACATCAACTTTACCTGGACAGTAACATTCATCCCAGGGATTTAAAAATGTTGATTCCCTGTCACTTGTCTGTCTAATCTCAGGGTGGATTAAGAGGAATAAAATGCAATTTGATTCATATGGATTAAGGTAGACTTTTTAAAAACAAACAGGCAGGGTTTCACCCTGTCAGCCACAAAGTACAGTAAGGACAGAGTGACTGCTTCTTTGTTCCTCTCAGACTTGCCTTAAATTCTCTTTGACAGATCATTTAAAATTCAAATGAGCTGGCAAGCTGCAGATGTGGACTTTTAGAGGACAAAAAGTGTGGGGCTTCAGAAATCTATACACACATTTGAGAGTTATTTGTTGTGTCATGTCATGTCACATGTGCAAGTAGACTGTGCAAATCATAGTCCAAGTCTGGAAGAAAATGTGACAAAGTAAAATCAATGGGATGCAAACAAACTTGCATGCACTGCTTCACAGGGTTGAATCCTGTACACTAGAGTTAAGAAAGGTCATTCATGTTGTTCGCATGTTCCACATGAATGAAATGAACTGAGCTTCATCCCAAGCTAAGCTTATGTAAGTTTAAAGTACAGATTTGCATCCGAGAGCCGCTCCCCCTATCATCGCAGCCTCCCGCCCCCTCCTCTCCCTGCCTCTCTCCATTTTTTAAAAGTCTCCTTTAACAAAAGGAAAACAATAGAAAATAGCTCCTCACTTCTGCCGCTTAATCGATTAGGTCCATGATTTTTACTCAGCAGGCTCTGTGCGCTGTCTGTGATTATGGAGTGTGAATTTTATGATTAATAAATAAATAATGAATAGATAACTTCTGGCAGACAGTGAGTGGAGACATACTGTGTGACATCTGCTTTGTAGTTAGAATGGTGATGTCCAAAAGAATCCTGTTGACTAAGCAGACATTGGTCTTTGGCAGGGAAACCTGTTAGTCAGGGGAGATGTTGTTGGGGCATGAACAATGTAAAATCTCTGTTAAATATGTTATGTGCAGTAGACTTGAGGCGTATCTTTGTGCCTCAGGCCAAAAACATTTTGTTAGTCAAACAAAGACTCCTTCATCTTTTCACAGATTTAACAAATTTGTCTTATTCATTATTAAAACGAATATGACACAAGTGTATCGAGTGAATGTCGCTGGTTTCAAGTAATACTTTAAGAAAACGATCAGGGTGTTTTTCGGTAATTTCGTGACAAAACGTGTGATTTAATGACGATGAAAGCTCATCCTCCTGAGCAAATATGAAGAGACAAGTTTATCCTCCTTCATTAGTCACCGCATTGCTGTGGATAGCCAGATTCTGAGAAAGCTTAGTTGCCACACCATGATACAATTTGACTTTGGTTTGAATTACTTTTTTGCTTTAACCCCTGACCGTTTTTAGAGCCATTGTTTAGCCGAATAAGAAAACAGAAGTACTCATTTATGTCATTTATTCATTTAATCATTTATGATTGAAGTGCTTATACTCTTGCACAAAGAGAAAAAAAGATAGATGAAAGGCTCTGTATGTGTTTGTTTTATATGACATTTTTATAGTGTGTCTTAAGACCATCCGCCATCAAGGCCATGCAATTCTCTTTTCTTTTTTTTTTAACAGACATTGCTCCAGATAACAAACCGTACATCAAAACATGTAACAACAAACAACTAAACAAAACGTAACGGGGGAGGGGGGGGGGGGGGGGGGGGGGGGGGTGGATGCAAGGCCATGCAATTCTGAATCTCGTTTGCTTGGTAATGTAGACTAAACCTATATGCATTAAATCCAAATATTCCACAACTGTCTTTTTTGTGTGTGTATGACATTGCCAAGTAGGGAAAACAGTGCTAGAACAATGACAGGCTTTTCTTGCGGTGTGGGATAGGCAGCGATAGGACATATTTTCAGAAGGTCAGAAGGTATCCATTTGGGAAATTATTCAACTCCTGCTCCTGCTGCTCCAAGACAACACGTCAAACACAATGAAGAATATTAGAAAACACAAATAACCTTCCTCAGTCTTTCTCATATGTGCAACAACACACCTCTGCATATACACACAGGAGCACACACGCTCACACACACACACACACACACACACACACACACACACACACACACACACACACACACACACACACACACACACACACACACACACACACACACACGCTTGCACACACTTGCACACACACGCTTGCACACACACGCTCCAACACGCACAAGCGCTAGCACACCTTCCATCCAAGCGTCTGGGTGTGAGAGCAATAACGAGAAAATGCGGGGAAAGAAACTCAAGGCTAAGAACAAGAGGCCTCTTGGGCCAATGAGCGGCTCATCAAGGTTAAGTCAGGCCAAGGTGTACTCAGGTGTATTCACTTTAGGTCAGAACGAAGCCTCGCTGACCTTTGCAGCAGACAGGGAGTCTCATGGAGCTTTTCTTGAGCAGTTCTGAGACTCACAGGATAAACAATAGAATCGTGCTGCACTTTGAAATGTTGTGTGTTTGAGTGTTTGGGCTTGTCAGTGATCACGTGTTGACCACCTCTCTGTGGACCTAGGTCCAAAATGTCCAGCTAATGAACACATTCACAAGCAGCTCGGTAATTATACTCCAACAGCTGAAACACAAAGCTCGGTTTTTAGCAGCCATGATTGTCGAAAGCACAAACCCAGATTTTGTTTAAGCAAAGAATATAAGGAATGGATAATAAAACAGCAGGGCACTTGAAGAATAGCACTTTGCTGGACTGGAATACAAACTCTGAAAGGCCAGAGAGAGAATTCACAAGCAGCAGCCACAGCAGCAGCAGCAGCAGCATGCATAATCCTTCACATGATACTGAAGGCACACATACAATATAAATGAACACAATTTGCTTGCAAATCAAATTCCAAAGGGTGCTAATCAAATTTCATAGGGTGGTTCTTAAATGCGTGCAACAACAAAATGTGAATTCAATGAATCTGAGTTATTATCGCCCATTAAGAGCTTCTTTCATCAATAGTGTGGTGTGCATGCCAAATAAAAAAACTGGATCATTTCCCAAACGCAGGGACACATAGCGTACTTAACCAATCACCATGACAACTCTTGCTTGACATTTTCACTCCCTCTTTAAAACTTTTGGGATTCAACTCTCAGTTAATTTTTCTCTCTTCTATTGACTATAACAACACTTCCCATGTGTCAGAAATTCTAAGATTTGAAGAAGGCACATGGGGCCTGCAGGATCATCATAGTGCTTTAAATGTATACTCCGTTTTTACACAAGCAGTGTGTGCATGTGTTTTTTACAGCTGTCATGGGGATTATAAAGATGGCAAAGTAAGGATACTCACTAGAATGTAGCAGACATAACACAACTCAAGATCAATGATGAAGAGGGCCTACATTTATGCTGCAGCCTCAGAAATAATTACAGTGATCAGTAGGCATGGAAATATGCACATAATTAATAAAAGATCATATGTACACTCTTTTTGTCACTCTAAATTAGAAAGAAGTGTGCACTATCATTATAGCTGCTAGACAAATACTAAATATACAACCTATTAGCTAAACTTAAAAAATAATAATAGGAAAATCGGGACCCCCAGGTACGCTTGTGGCGGACCATTCTGCTCCATCACCACAACAGATGGAGGTAGCCTGCTGCAAATTAGTGCCAGATCGCACTCGCGTTATACAAACAAACATCTTTAGATCTGATGTCATCCTGGGCGATTTGATTCAGTACTTCTTCGTTTGATTCCCCCTCAACTTTAGAGCTTACATTTTAATTTGCCTAAAGCAAGCCACCGGGCTATTTCATTTGCGTTAAAAGGGAGAGGGAAGGAGAGAGAGCCTGGCTGCGCGTCACTGCTCCATCACGCACACAAGATATCTTCATGCCCAAGTAACAAGTGCTCTGATCAATTATCGCATGTGTTTTACTCCCTGCATTAACGTGTGCAGCGCGGTGTTTGCACATCTTACGTATGGCAGAGTGGGTAAAAGACACACAGTTACCCTGCACCCACATTTCTGCCTCTAATGAGCCTCGGTTTAGTCCGTTCAAGTCACAAAAATCCAAATGCGTTTTGGAAGTGTACGTGCCTTGTGCCGGTGTACTGCGCTTCGTCGATGTAGCTTAAAACAAAAATACCTGTTATCATATTTAAGTAATAATTAAAAACAAAACTGGTATAATTTTAATCCAAGTATCCCGGTGCCCCTGCATCTAACTCTCTCACTACGCACGCAGCCTTCAGGTTTTTACCCCCAAATGCTCATCAAGTAGTATCATAAAATGACTCACCTGACTTGTCGAGATGTGGATCCCCCCATGCCTTGCTTTTCTGAAAATAAAAAGCCGGAACAATGTTCCACAGCTTCGGGGTCTTCTTCACTTGCAGTCGGGTATACTCCAAATATCCGTACAGTCTGCGCACTGCTTAGCTTTTTCAGGGAATGACCTTCCTGTTAAGCGGGACCGTCTTTCAATATCCTCACTCCAGTCTTATTTCACTGCATTTATCCCGTGTTGTTTTGGTTTTTTTTAGCGGAAAGCTCTCCTTCTAGTCCTGGTGCGTTTTGATGCTTTTGCCTGGACTCTCCGGCTCAACACGAGCTTCGCGTGAGCGCGCGGCGCGTTCTCGGCTGAGCATTCGGGAGCGCCGATTGGAGATGGAGAGGAGAGTTACTAAGGTAACCAAGGGCAAACGCATGATACATGAAAAGGAGCAGAGGATTTATGCCTCCAAACTATGAGCTGCCGTCTTTGACAGGTCATCAAAAAAGGCTTTTTCATGTGAGGGCCCTTCTTCACTGTTTCTCACACACTATTAAAAGGCATGCTTCCTTCTAGTGCAGCTGCGTCCATTTTTACATTTGCGTTTTAGAAAATGTAACTCTAAATCAACCTTCAATTCTACTTAAGATATGCTACAAAAACATCTTAAGAGCACACAATTGGTCTTTTATGAGTTTGGAGAAAACTAATGAATGAAGAGGTGATGCAAAAGTTCCTTAAACGCTGAATAGGTTAGAGAAGCTAAACTAAATAGGTTTTTTTTGCAGGGATGCGCTTGATCCTGCAATTCTCACTCAATAAATTACCTCAAGGCTGTTAAAGCTATACTTCCAAACCTTTATTTAATTTCCACAGTAGTAATTGTGAGCCAATAAAGAAATGCAAGAAAAACAAGGGCTGAAAACTTTAAACAATCAACTCTTCTTTGAAGAAGACTTAAAACGGAGGTGAGAGAAAATATATTTAAATTTAAATTAATTACAGTATTTTGTGAGGGATAATCAGGGATTTCATACATTTGATCAAATTATATTCAAGCTTATAAAAGCCTATTCACTCAACTGAAATGTCATATACATTAATATAGTGTGGTTGCCTGTGTGTGTCTACAACAGATGCTGAGTGCCATTCATCAGGCTTTGTAACAGTTCAGCCACACCCCCATAATAAACATTATTTTTCTGAGAAGTGTCCTATAAGCTGACCCTCCTTAATGGATTTATTTTTATGTTAACAATCTGAAATATTTGTGACTTAGATATGTGTCTAGTGTAATGCTGTGGAAAGAAAGCCATCTCTTTGACTCTGCGTTATTTTAAACCCACAGTATTGGGCGGTATTCCTATGGAACAGTTTATCAATCCACATCAGTCGGCTCTCCCCGTTGACACTTTTTGATCTTTGTTGAAAACCCATCTCTTATCCTTGGCCTTTAAATCCAATTAAGATCAATACTACATCATCAGTGCTTTGTCTTTCTGCGTCGTTCCTCCATCGTCCTTTTGTCTCTGATATTATGTTTGTTTTGCCCTCTATGTGTTTATCTGTTTATTAAAGTTGTGCCAGACTTTGGCCAACATTATGTGTCTTCAAAAGTCCTCTATATATAAACATATGCAATAAAAGGGACAAGTTCAAGTCTAAATAGAGGTCATTTGAAGCAACAATTACAGCCACATTACAGAATCACTCATACCCCTTTTATGTTAAACTTGGTGATAGCTGAAATGTAGTATTTCGGGGTACAGTACATCCTCCAGGGTTAACAAGTTTCACAACTGAAGTGCAATGTATCAAGGCCGTAGCTGAGTTTTTTCAAATGCAATTCAACACTCTTACAGGTAGAACAAATCTTAAGGGAGGCAAAGACAGTGATAGGAAAGCTCCTCCAGGCCAGAATGCGATGCAGCCGTAAAAAATCTTGTTATTTAGAGGCTCAGACCAAAACCAAACTTTTACTTGAATTAGCAAGACAGACTAATAACACAAATACAATAAAGAAACACAGGAGAACATTGCATGAGTATCTAAATGAGCTCTTAATCTTGTAGTGCACAGAAACAACACGTTGGTTGTTTTGAGGTTTTACAGGTGGGTGCAGGCGAGTCATTCATACTCACAAGGACAACTTTTCTCTCAAGGAGAGTGTCAGCTCAGTGGCAAGAAGAGGAATGTTGTGCCTGAGGCAATGGGTTAGTTCAAAAGCATGCTGGAGAATAATATTTACACCTTATAAGTAAGTGTGAGGATAACAATGTCAAAAAGCGGGCTTAAAACAAATGGTGGATGGTGTCTAAATTATACTTTTCCAAATGAGCTCTACATGAAGTTCAAATTGATTTGCCCTCATGTGTTGAATGAAACAGATGGCGCTGACTGCACAGAACACTTTTCAGGGTGGGATTATGAATATATTTGAAAATGATTTAGTCTCTAGGTTGGTTGATTTAAAACTGCTCTTATTTTGACGTATTTTCACTCTAAAAAACTAAGATAAACTGCCAGGAAATTAGTGTTGTCTGCTCTAGAAGAATTGCACATTTATTAAGGATTCATTAGAATTGATAAGCTTGTTAATTACAGTCAATGGCCATTTATGAACGATAAAAATGTAATTGAGTATAGAGTTACCTACAGTACATGGCAAATCTTGCAGTTGTCTCATAAAAATAGGAACATAAAAATGAAATTTGTGATATATATCGTGGCAACACTAGTCGGGAAATATAAAAGCACAGAATACAAGAGGCACAGAAGAGTTAAAAAAAGAAGACAACAGTAAGGAGAAAAAGCAAAGCTCAGGTCTGTCAAATACTGTACAGTCAAGATAAGGGGAAATGTCAAGCAGGAAGGGGTAAAGATAAATAAACAAGACAGGCCAGCAGAACAAGAGGTCTTAACTGATATCCCGATGACCATGAATATGTATCAATAAATAATTTTTTCAGCTGTAAAGGAATTTAAAGTTATCTAAAGGGGACCATCTTTTTCCTTGTCCTCCAAAGGAAAACACACACATTTACCTGATGTGCAGTTACTCTCTATTTCTTCATCGGTGACGCTATACATTTTAAATACTGTCTGTTTTAATGTGCTCATCTTTCACCCAGCTGAATTATGTTGTTTCTCCGGCTGCTGGAACAACAATATCCTTCACAGGAGGATCAATAATTCAATATGTTAATGCTGCATGGGATTGTTACCCTCTCCAAAAGGTTTAGTTACATCCTCAAAGCAAGATATGAAAATCAAGACAGAGATGTCAGAATCACAGCGTCGGGCTAATAGAACTTTCAAAGGTTTCAGGATCCAAAGGTGGCTTCTCCATGAAAATAACCCACATTTTCTTTCTCCTCTTTATTACTGACAATCAGTACAGTAGGTCACAGTGTGTATAATCTATCTTCAGTAAACCAATCACTGTGGAGAAAAATATGAAAACGTAAGTACAATTATGACCTGCTGTGGTCAAGTGTCTGCTATTTGTTTGAAGCATGTTTTATAGGACGAGTGGGCCTGTTCACCTGACATTTATTACAACGCTGATGAATGATCATGGAAAGCAAAGTGATACTCATGCTGTATTTTACAATGCACACTGCTCTAGGCTTCTTGTCACTTTAATGTGAATGTAGAGCCTTCATCAATATAAGTCCTGAGGGTATTATGACATTTTTCTAAAGCATTGATTGGTTCAAAAGCATGCTTTCCCTATACTTTGATCTCTATTCTACATCACCTTGTGTGACTGGAGGCAGGTCAGGCAGGCAATAGAGGTTACCATTGATCCTTTGGAAAGTGAGCCATCTCTCCTGACAGCATAACATTTAAAATTAACCCAAAATGATCTGGTAAACCATCAAACTTAATTAGAATACCGTCCAGTTGATCTCCGTGTCTAAAGATACTAACTTAAAGAATATTGTACCCATCTGTTCCTTTTTCTTAGAATACATTTAAAAGGTTAAAACTTCACTTGCTACTTGTTGCATTTATAGGCCTGTAGGGATTTCATGGGAGTTCGACCCGCTAATGTAGCAATAATCTAGTTTTTTTTGGAACAATCTAGTTTTCTGTTTCAAGCTGTGCCTTGTGCTTGGGTCTTATGACGCCTGTGGCTTTCAGCAAACATTTCACTTTTTATATCGCTCTGCTTCAGTGTCTCTGTGCTGGTGTCCTTGCAGCACATTCCTGAAGCCTGTCATCCAATCAAATTGTTAATAGAGCTGTGCCTGCCTTAATATGACTAGTAAAAGGACACATTTCCTATGCACAACAATTCAAATGTGGCTTTTAGAGTAATATTGTGAAAAACGATACATTATAAAAAAACGTTTTGGATAGCCTCTGGTGTGTTAGTGGTTTTAATTCTGTGAAAGTCCTTTTCCCCAGATGCTCTTAATTTACTTGAGCTTGTTATAAAATCATTAAAACTGATATCTTTTGCGAACCAATTAATATGTTTGATAAGCGGGCACATAATGAGCAGGATAATGCCGCTTCAAATTGCTAGTGTTAACAGATAAAGCCCTCGGCTCTCATGTTGTGTGCTCAGGTGTTCTCTAGGAAGCTGGACAAATGGGTTCTCAAAAACACATTTGGGATCCCAAAAGAATGGGAGAAGCTCGGATGAAAGCACTGAAGAGAGACTATAGCTTAATGGTGACCCATTGAAAGTTAATTCACACTTAAAATGCTTAAACAAGTTTGCTGGGCTCTCCTTTGCTGCATGTTCAGTTGTTTTCGCTTTTGTAGCCCGTGGGGTGAAAAATGGATCCAGAGTCCAATACTCCCTCAGCAGGGAACAGTCACAGTGGTTGTTTTATCCACACATGGATGAAAGCCAAAAATAATCAGATAACAGTCAAACTGAAAAACAAGGCAAGACATGACCTGTGCAAACCGTGAGAGCGACAGAAACCTGCGACCCGTGGAGCTTTGTCCATCAACAGCCCTGTACTCTATATGAAAATATTGCAACATTATAGGGGTACAGCCAAAACCGACTTCCAACAGGGAGCTGGTATGCTATGAGGTACATTTAGCTAACGTGTTTGTACAGTATGTTAAACAAAAAGTTTGAATTCCCATTTAATCTTTCTACAAAACTGAATCATAAGGTATTAATGTGGAGCTACTTGAAGAGTCCTCCGTCATTGTTTTGCTACCATACTCACTCCACTCGATTGGAATAAGAATTCATTTAAAACCATTTCTACAGATTACTGAGTATATATATATCTCTCTATTTCTCTTCTTATTTGACATTCAATTGCCCTTTTCTGTTGATCAGTGTATATAAAAAACATATTTTATTTATTCGAATTCAGTCTTATAAAACGATAATACATGAAGACTCTAAAGGAGAATATTTCTTTATAGGCACTGTGTACTACTCGCATAATACATGTCTGTTTGTACTGATACAGAATGAACTTAAAGGTGACCTATCATGCAAAATACACTTTTGTACGTCTTTTATACATGAACATGTGTCCCCGGTGTTCCAGGGAACTCACCAAGTGTCAGAAAACACAACCCTCTCTATTTTCCTCCATACCCAAATCTCTTAAAAAGTGGCTGCAACGGATCTGATACAGACTGATCCAGATTTGAACACTTCTGACAGAAGTGGCGCTACGGCTATTGGGCCAACTCCACCAATCAGGAGGAGACAGCCACGGACATTGCCGTTCGAAAGCGCTGGAAACGCTGTAGTACATATGCCAGGCCTGTAGATGGTGCTGTTCTCACAGAATCAGCCCATGCAAAGACAGTGTTAAATTGAGCGAAACGAGGAATGGCTAAAATGCATGATCTGTTTGGTATTTTGAAAAATAAAAAGCATAAATATGCCTTATATAGGTATGGTCCTACACTATATTATTCAAATATAGCATGATAGGTCCACTTTAAGTATGTGTAAATCAGGAGTAATAATTATTCAACATGATCAAGGTCGTATGAAGAATTATGTGCTATAAAGACTGTTGAGAAAACTCAGAACTACACAAAATCAAAAAAGTTAAACTCAATATGAAGCACCACATGGAAACTAGTCAGAGCAGAGTTGGACTTTTGGGATACTTCAAAGCTGACAAAATATATTTGTAGTTGAACCCGTTACAAATGAATCAGGGTTTCCTGATCTGCTCTGTCGAGTGCTTCCGTCAGTTATCTGTAGCAGCTGTCGAGTGCAAAGCATTAGTTCTCACATGAACACTATACAATCATTCCTGCTTTATTTTGAGTAATTTGCAGACTGTTTATTTCCCCTTTCCGTAGCATTACCCCAAAGATCAACACTGTAATCGCTGCTGGAGCTTGACCAATTTACCCAGCAACTTTCAACCTTTAGTTTGCAGATCGAATATTAACACAGAAGAGGGTGCAGATGTTACCGCAGCATGCATTTGAACTCTTTTCATATTACATCCTTATCTTGCTGTGAAATGATGCCAGACAAAATGTTTTCTTCTTCAACGGACAATCTTCTCATCCTGGCAGTCGGGCTGAAAAAGTGATGTTATGATGACCTTGTAATTTATTACTTTCCCTCTCAGATTGTTGTTTTCCTGCTTATGCATCTCAATGGCGGACAAACAGCTCAGAACACACACAGACACACACATATTAGCATCATTTACAAACCCACGGTCAACAGTTTAATTCAAAACATGGTGATGCAGTAGTTAGTCACAAGATGACTATAACCCTAAACGATCTGAAGAAAGCAAGGTTAAAATAAGAAGAAATATTAAATGAATACAATCTGATGCCAAGATGTTTTTCCTGTCCAAGCTCCATAAAGAGGCTGTTTGGCAATTTAGAAAATTCAGCTTTTCAGTCTTTCAGGGAATCTTGAAGGTGCGGTAATACTGGTTTCAAACCCAGTTCATATCCACAGTCGACTCACTTTAATCCCCCTGTGTATTGTACATACCCTTTCATCATTTCTGCTCGTAAACATCCATTTTCAGCTTGGTTGAACTGCTTTTAGTGCTTTCAGAACACATTCATGGTATTTTGAGACAGTCTCCTCCAGCAATGATTGGGTCTCAGGCAGAGGCTGATTACAGCGCGCCACATCAGGCATTTTGCAGGTAACCTCGAAAATCATGAGATCTCCCCAGGACCCCCAATAGTCAAGGAAACAAAGACTTATAATCAAGCTGTTGATGCATGCTTTTAATACTAATGTCCTCATCAGACACACTTTTCACTGGTTCAATGTTTACTACCACACTGTATTTATTAAGACACACTCGTCTGTACAATCATCTTAACGCCATTATTGCAGAAAAGGGTTAGTCACAGCATGTGTCACTGCCCAGGGTGGGAGAGGGGATTTAGGGATATTTTTGTGCCAAGCGCCCAGGGCTCTGCTGGTCCCTCTCTAACAAAAGTCTTTAAAAGAAGCTACATCTAACATGCAAAACCGACTGTGCACTGATGATTTCCTGTACTCATTATCATATCTTCTACGTTTAATTACTGACAAACTAAGGTAACCAGGATTGTGCAAATTGGAAAGGTTTAATTGTTATGTGTAAAATGTTCTCCGGGTAATCATGTTGAAGTAAATAGTTGCCAGTTGAGAAAGCTCCAATCTTACTGTTTGCTATCAGTCTGTTTATGCTGAAGTGATACTTGACTAAACTGTGCAATAGGCAAAAAGGCAGCTAGACAAGAGCTTGGCTCTCATGCTCAGATTTCCATATTTATTGCCTGAAATCCTGCAGGGAGTTCAACTGAATGCCAATCGTAGAGCTGACTCACTGAAACAAATATGCATCCACAGCCTGCACACTACAACACAGAGCCCATGCCGTATGATGCTTGATTGATTCAAATCTACCTTTTCAAGCTAAATGTTAAGGTATAAGTAGCTCACTGTGTCAGCACTGAAATGGTGATAAACCCCAGGGGCTGCTGTTCTTTCAACAACAATAATCTCTATTTATACAGAGCTTTTCATAACCGCTGTTAGAGTGCTTCACACAAGGCAGCATATAGTTTTAAGACAAATGTCAGTATTCTAAGACAAAATAAATGACAAAAACTCAAATAAAGTAAGGATATCTCCCAGGTAACATATTTGTAAGAACATGTTTAAAAGATAGAATGGAATTAACCAGATGGTCCAAATGAAGCAACACAAACAACATGTTAATGCTACACCATTTTTGTTAAAGGTCACCTAAAATGCCAAATCCACTTGTTCATATATTGTATACATCAATATGTGTCCCCTCTGTGTAAAGAGATTATGAACGTTTCAGAAAAAAGATTCTCTCACTTTTTGTCCTGATCCATTTACATAAAAACCTGTCACCACACACACACACCCCCACCTTATCCCCTGAATCTCCTCCTAGAGCACCATTGTGTTCTTTTTAACCAAATATCTCTCAGAGGGGAGTGGCTCCTTTTTCATCTAAAGTAACAGACTGAGAATCAGCACTTTTGAAACAGGGCTGAAACAGAAGGGATTATGGGATGCTGCAATGATCTGTTTGGTATTTGGAGCCAAACACTTCAGAGACATGTTTTGTATATATCTGAGACCTATAATATATTGATGAAAAACAGTATAATAGAGGAACTTTAAGTGATATAATGAATACTTTTCAAGGATGTTAACAAGTAAGTGAACTGCCACTCTAAAAACTCAGCAGACTCACGTATCAGTCCAGCTGCACGATATTCCCCGATAATCAGAGGCGCCAGATTTATTACAGGATTGTGTACGTGTGCCACAGTCCATTTAATTACACTAGACAACTTTTGCCTAATTTCTTTTCTTCAACAGTTGCCAACCGCTTATCTGTGGAGCAAATCCAACCGCCATCACTCTCTCTGAGTCACTTATTCACACACTGGCTGCGGCCAAACATTACGCTGCTAAAAATAGGATGTAAACATGTGGATTTCACTTTAACTTGGCCTTTGAGGACTTGGGATTTTACTCGTTTAATATTCCAATAAATTAAAAACACATACATATAACCTATAGTTTAAAAGGAAAAGAACATCCATGTGTTTTTGCTGTCGAGTCACTACATTGAAAACCAATCAACATAACTGTTTTCTACTTCTGTAAGGCTCTCAGATTACATTTGAGGTAGTCCAAGTACTGTAGACATCGTTTTGTTTTATAAGGTCACAAAAAAACTGACATGCACAACTGACTAGAAGTGTCCTACATTACATGAATTAATGTCTCTACTTCGTTGTCAAGAAGCTATTTTCACAGACAATGCGCGCAATTTTTCGGTGTGCAATTCTTTTTATCACAAAGACCTTTATCTCAAAAGAAAAACAAAGAAAGGAACAGAAAGAAAAAGGGGAATAAACAACAGCATGTGTAGTAAATCAAACAGCGGGGGTCAATGCAAACCAACAGACCTGAGCAGCGGCACCACCATACTAGTAGCTGACTTAGCGATCAACAACAGTCCCTCTTTTGTCTCCATAGCTCAAGACACAGAAACATGTGACACACCTTAGAGAAATGTCTAATTCTATCTGATGCAAATGTGTGCATTGCCATTGTGAACTGCATGTCAATTATAGCACTGTGGTTATTCTGAGCGGGCTGAAGGTGGAGGCACCTCAAGACATTAGTATGCCAATGTGTTTAAAGGCCAATTTCACCCTGCATGCCTCTGGAACAAAACCCTCCAAAAATTAGCATTTCAACAGAATATCACTTTTCACTGCCTGTTTATGAATCCTCGTCCCGTTGGTGCTCCTATTTCACATTTCCTAGCCTGGATGCGTTATCACTTTTGTGTCAAATTGTCTTCATTGAGTTATAATAAGCAGAAAAATATGCAGTTATTTTCTTCTTCCTTTTTTTTTTTGATTATACTTTCTAAAATGTAGCTGAGATCTGGTGTTCTTGTTTCTTGCGGGGATTACCTCAAGTGTGCAATGTCGTGTTTTTATGCATTATATTCTTCATTAGACACAAGATAAGAGGAATGAATAGAGCAGTTTTCATCGCTCTCTGGACTTCAACGCAGGGCTCCCTGTGCTGTACGAGGAATTATTGTAAAACTCAATCAAATGTTTAACACCCCTCAAAATGGATTCTCGACTCTTCTGTTACAAAAGGACAAATTAGAGCAGCGTATCCCCTGTGCGGCCCTCCATCCCCTTTATCATTGGCAGTAATGACAGCTTTACAGAGGAAACTAATTGGCAGGTTTCCTCTGTCTGCTGCGCCACCAGATGAGCGTAAGCAAAGTCTCACAGGTGGAGAAGAAAGCATCGGTCTCTCACACTTTTGCATTCTCAGATATTACTGTTTATTTAAGTGTCAGCTCTTTGAAATGGCCCCTTCTCTCAAGAAGATGTTCTTTTAGCAGCTTAATGCAATTAAAAGCTGAATCAACAGCCTGTGTACAGCATGGATCCACAGTGTAATTCTGAATAACTGATATTAGTTATTCATTGAAGTTTTGTAACTCAGACTTTATAACCATTATGTGATTTCTGGATGAGAACATCTAAACATTTCAAAGCACTGTGTTGGGTGTATAAAGAGTGTATGTCAAGCGATGCCATTAAAAATACATCACTTGCCAACGCAACAAATAAAAACCGCTTTTCTAAAAGACAATTGTTCCACTTTGAAATGTTTCTTGCCTGGAGCATACAATAAATGAGGCTCCGGTGAGCAGGCAATAACTTTTGTCAACAATACACTAAATGTTATGAGCTGTAGATGTGCAGTATGTAGTTTAACAACACCCTATGAAACAACAACATAAAATGCCTTTGTACTGACAATGAGGCAACGTACCAGGTACAAAGAGAAGTCGAGAGAAGGCGCCATTCACTGTTGCTTTGGCAAATTAGCTATACTTGAGTCACCCAAGGCATGCAATTTGTGTGTTTTTGTTTATCTATTTCTTTTTGAAAATGAAAAATTGATTCAACAGTATGTGAATATTACATTTAGGAGACTGTCACCATGAAATCAGGGACTTTGCCGAGGTGCACTCTAAACTCAGCAGGCGAAGGAGCACTACGAGTGGAAGGTTGGTGAAAAAAGCATTAAAGTACATATCAAAGGAGGAGAGCAAGTCAATTATTTATCAAAGTGAGGAAAAACCACAAGGGCAGATGGGCAAACAAAGGTAAGGTTCTACAGGATGCTGCTGGAAACAGAAAAAGACAGAGCGAATGGAGGCCATCTCGAAAGGAAGGTCCAGCACAGTCCAAGCCGAGGCACTCTGCAGCCGAGATAAGGTTATTCATCGTGCTTTAACCAAACATTCCCGACAAAATAATTAGTGTTTTCCACATGTGTACACAGATTAAAGTGCTCTTTGTGACCCGTACAAGCTGTGGGGTGTAGAGAACCCTGCAGCATGAGTAGCATTGTTTATACATGGTAAAAGGTCAGCATCTGCACATTTACATTGTCTCTGGCATTTACCTCAATTTGCAAACCTGCATGCACAACATGTCAAAACTTGATTGCATTTACCATAATGCGTTCTATCCGTACACGGCTTTGTTTGCACAAAAAAAAAATGAATTCACACTCTAAAGAGACAACATACACTGACATGTGTACGCTCCAGTTAGGGAATGTTTACTAATGATATTCTGTTAAACGTGGAGAGAAAAAACGACACAAACAGACCAAATCGTTGAACCTTGAACTTAGTTATTGTCACGTTCACAGGTCCATTTATCACCCTTGATGCTGTGATATTAGGGACCCTGGAGGGGTAAAAGCAGCAGACATACAGCTCCTCCTCTCCCCACTGCTACTGAGAACAGAAGCCTGATTCTCCCACCTGCAAAGTCTCCATCTGCTCCCGCTGCACAACACAACAACAAAAAGCTCCACCACGCCATACACAGTCAAGCCAATCTTGACTGTAATGCCCTATGACAATTTGTATTTGACACAAGCATATCCACTTGATGCGTTGCAGTTATTTTCAGCGGGTAACAATTGTCTCAAGAATAAATGCATTGGATGATGCTCCGAGATATTTTTCTGTCTGTCCAAATTGCATTTCGCCCGTGTGTTATATTGTATCTCAACCCTTCAAACTGGTGGTCTGCAGTGCATCAGTAAGAGATGCCGAAGCGCATACTGTAGAGAGGGTGAGTGCAGCTTTTGGTTCAGTATTAGTTATTCATTTTTGTCTGCCCTTAAGACCAAAAAACCTTCCCCACAATCCCACGATAACACGTAAGCATAGTAAAAAGCATCAACGTGGACCCAACAACCTCCAGAGAGGAGATTTATGGGACCACCATGAAGCGAATCTTCCAGAGGTGATGGAGGAATGAGGCCACTTTAAATCCCATTACCATGTGATCAAAAGTTATTTCTCACTCTAGATGATCCAGTATAGGCGCAGTGGGATCCTGTACATGTGAACCTGAAATCCTGAGAGGTAAAGTATTGGCGGCTAACAATGGTGAGAGCGTGAGGGGCACATATTTCTCTTCATTAAGTATTTAATAATGCAGGGGGAGTCATATGAATAATTTCCTCCCTAATGGATATTGCATGCTGAGAAAGGATTTCCAGTTCCAGTTTTTAAAAATTTAGCATGTGAAATGATGCGTCGCTATGTGACAAAGTGATTTTTCGGGGCAAGAAGAGAGTAGCGCAAATGCATCAGAAAGCTTTAAGGAAGAAAAAAAAGTGAGACTAAGAGAAGGGAGAGACTGGGACTTTCCCATGGAGTTCAACAGCATCAAATTACTTATCCTGTCGGGCCTCGCCTCAGATATGCTGGTAAACACCAATATATTTTATCTAATTGTTTAACATCCAGGGTGCTATAAATCACTTCTATACTGCTCTACCTTTTTCTTTACACTGGCTGGCTGTGCAGGAATACAAATCATTCGAACACCTTCAGCTCTCATGGAACATAACTTCGGTCTGCTTTTATATTTTGTCTTGGTGTGTAGGCTACTGTGTTATTATTTCATATAAATCAGCTGTAACTTCAGTAATCAAAAGCTGGTGGGTAGTAGTTAGTGTATGATATTCTATCCTGAAATCTTTCATAAGATGGTTCTTTACCCGTAAACAAACAAAAAAAGACTTTGATTAGAAATCAATATGGAAAACACTAAACATATGGCTGTCAAGTTTGAAAAATTGCATTTCCCATCTGTCCGATTATAGAATCCCTTGTACTTTATTCTTTGCAATCAAATCTCTGAGATGGCACATCACAGATTGCATGTTCATTGGGAACAGCCTGACATCAGTAGATAGTATGGGAAGCATGACAACCTATGGAAATTCAAATAGCATATCCGATAACGCATGCAGGCACTTTCATAACACCTGATGGGTTGGATGGATGAGTTTTAACATCACAATCAAATGTATCTTCTTGCTGTTGAAGTGTGTCACAACTTGCAGTGACACAAAGATATGAAGGACACAGCAGAAGCACATGACAGCTAACAAAGCCAGGGTATAAAGAATGTGGACTTTTTCAGCCTCGTGATGCTACCTGCATTCGGCGGCATGACATACAATATGCATATGTTATCAAAGTAAAAATCTGTCATGCAACTTTAATGAACAGAGGAATAGAGGGAGCGGTGCGAAAGAGAGGCTGATTTGCTGAAGGCAATGTGGAATTGTTTTAGCCAAGCGTAACGGACAAGAAGCAGGAAACCTGGGAAAGGAAGAACAATCCCTATGGGCATTTGCATTTCACATGTGAACGTTAGAGCCACCTCTGCAATTATACATACCACTGAGTAAGGACATGGCTGCAATCCACAAAGCAAATTTCCATGCTTTGAACAGAGCCACAGCTTGCCTGTGGACTTGGCAGCTCAGGTGGCAAGCATGCTTAATTTCCCCATTTGGGAGAACTTGTAAGCTTTAGCCTACATGGTCAGCAGCTAAATGTTACTTTCCCATCACTAGATGCTATCTGAT
This sequence comes from Notothenia rossii, assembly GCF_949606895.1. Taxonomy (NCBI): domain Eukaryota; kingdom Metazoa; phylum Chordata; class Actinopteri; order Perciformes; family Nototheniidae; genus Notothenia; species Notothenia rossii. Next base: position 71,892,134 of record NC_136901.1, on the reverse strand, counting down.
ATGCTGTCCTTGGACTATAGTCTCTTAATCTGTTTTTAATTGCAAGTGAGCTACATTCCCACTTTTTTCAAGACAAACAACCCAATAAACAAAAATCTAGCACCATTTCTGAAAAACTCTCCTAGAGCATGAGGAAAGTTTGACCCCCGCCTACATGCAACCTATTTTGAAATCAGATTGCCCCCCGATTTACCTCCACACACCAGACAGCATTAGTCCGCAACAGTGCTGGAGTTGCTAGGCAACTGAAGACACTTGCTGCAGACTGAAATGATTCTTTGATTCAAGGAAAGATCTTATATAATGCCTTACAGGGGAGACATTTTATATAATTGCATAAAATGTGGCTTAGTAATTAGAGTTATTGTAATAGTGTGTTGGTTTGCACAACATTCTGGGTAAAACCATTAACTGACTCATTCTAAAGAGTATTTCTTTCAAGTTCAACTTCACATGAAGTAGCTTTTAAGAATGGAGTTTTACAAACACCCATGTACTTCATGCTGAATGACTTATTATGCCAAGTGATTACCATATAACTTAATAAATGGTAATGAGTTCATGTGTGATGCTTTTGTTTAAGGTTAGAGAGAAATCAAAGCATTATGAGGACTCAAGTGTTGCTATAAAAAAAACATGCTTGTCTAATTATCACACAATATTTTCAAGCATTTACATTTCCATATACTTAAAGTGATCTGAGTGAGCACTCAAGTGTTTGAATGAGTTTGCTTATGTTAACAAAACGCTGCAATGCTGCACTGCACTATGCCATCCACTGTGCAAAACATGAGACAATATTGGCAATATGTTAATTGTGGTTCATCTAGTTAACATAATATGTGGGTAGCCTGAGACAGCAGTAATTAACATTTTCTATACGCTTCTCCGTGCCGCGGGGACCCCTGGGAAATTAGCGAGGTTAAAGGTCGAGTGGTGGGAGCTCCATATGCTACATGCTGTGGGTGACCTAGAGAAGCTTCCTGGAAATTAAGGCGAACAGGCTGCAGGGAAATACATAACTTGTATGTGCTTGGATTATCTAAACCATGGGTGAGGAAGCTCATAAATATGCATATTCATTATCGAGTGCTGCATCCTTCTCTCTGAATCTATCACGAAGATTAATGAATATTATTCAGTCATTCATAGCTTCCTGTAAACTGCAATTTCAAATGTGAGCAGACAGCATCACCTACTGACCGTTAGCAGTACTGCACAGCTGGAATGTGCCTGAGGCAATTCATATTCTACATCAAAGGCATCGATTTGGCGTCTGGGTTATTTTACGAATTATTGAAGCGTATTTAACTGTTGCTGTAATACTAGATTTAAATCTCATTCCAAACATTTCTCTTTTAATCACATGGACACCCTGAAAGAAAGTAAGTCTGAGATGATCAGAGGTTGAAAGTGGTTGAATTCAAGTTAACGGTTCTGCAACAGGTATAGAAAATAATAGCTAATACAAAATAAAGAAAAATGTAGGCAAAAAAGTTGATTTTGTGAATTGTCATATACCTCTGATTTTGATGTAAGTGCAATTTAGTAAATCTCCACTAGATGTCACTGCATAACCATTGGTCAGACATGAGCAGAGTTTTAGTTGTTAGATTGGAAAACCCAGTGGTGTGTAAATCATGAATAAATAATAATGTTGTCCTGCTGTGTATGATATACGTCAACTCAGACATATTGATCGTAGACTTGTGGGCAGTAATGTTGGTCTCAGAGAGACTGTAAAAGGAGGTGACGTTACACACTGACCTACATCCAACCCACAGCAAACACACACAACGACACACACACAGGCATAAAAGATGATATTGCAAAACATTGTTATTAACTTGTTTTATTTTCTGTTAGTTTGTCCTGTTTACTTTTCTACTACTGTGGAACAACACAATCTGATTATATTTTCATAATAAACATGTAGTCTAAGCATGAGAAGTTGGATTTAATGTATGATTAAATCATTATTCTATGAACTAGCGCTGGATCTTGTCAGTTTCTACCGTATTGAGCTTCTTGTGCTGCTCGTCTGTGTTGTGTTGCTGATAGACTTTGTGTTCACAGAGTCGTTGTTGGGGTTGCGCTGCAGCAGCAGCAGACACTGGTTCCTCAGCTCTTTGTTCATACAGAGCAGGATCACAGGGCTGGAGAGCAAAGGCAGGTCCAGCAGGAAGTCTCTGACCATCTCCTGACAAACGGACGTATGCTTCATCAGCGCAAACACAGCACCTAAACACACATTCAGAATGAGAGTTTGAGACAGGCTAGTAATTATTACAATGCCATAGAATGTTTTGATTCACATTTTGTGACATTTTAAAAACCTCTTAGGGCAGTTATCGCCTTATAATATAAATAGATATTCCGCAAACAGTATATATTAAAAATAAGAAATAACTGGAAAAATAAAAAAGGTAAGGTATGCGTTTTAGTTCAATTTATCCAGCAAGAGAAGAGGCAGAAAATACTATTTTTAAAAACACAACAAATATGTACTTTATTCATAAATGTTCATGTTTTTAAGTGAATGCTTGGTAATACAAATGTTTTTGTGATGTCAATAGTAATTTTGACCTTCTCTTTCAAATGCCAAGGTATGCTTTTTGTATTTATTGATACATATCGCATTTATTTTATTCATTAATAAAAACTAACTCCGAGTCTTAGCTATTTCTTTTTTAAGAAAATGGTCTACACACTTTTAAAAGGAAAACACACTGAACATAACAAGCTCTGAATGTCACCACTAGATATGAAGTTTACTTTTTCATACAAAAAGTATGAAAAATATATATATGAAAATATGTATTAGCTAAATGGGCACAAACTGTGTATAGTGCAACATGTACAGATGAAGGCCTGCCGCCTGAGCAGTCTGATCGAGAAACATGAGGAAATTAAAAAGGGATCAATTCACAGCTAGCACAGACAGGAGGAACAATCACAGTGACTAATAACAACATATGGGTATGTCAATAATTGTTCAATGTATTACAGACTATAAAATGATGAACCTATCCTTTAAATCCAACTAGTGAGTTGTAGGAACCCTACTAAAAACTGTTAAGTAACATTTACTTACCAGGTACATGTGCCGTAAAGGTGATGAGAGATATGAGGCTGAACACTTTGGCCAGATGCACATTAGATCTCTGGCTCCTCTGCGTCCGCTTAGCACTCAGGACGATGGTGTGTAAAATGTGGGCGTAGAAATACAGGCTTAGTGGCAGACACAGGGCCGTCTTCACCATCAGCAGGATCCTCATGACTTCATCATTAATGAAGGAGAAGCAGGTGAGGTTGACAGGATCCAGGTGGTCGACACTGCTGCCCTGTATCCACTCGATCAGCTCCATGAGCCCAACAGGAAGTAGAGGGAAAATAAGCTGCAGGGCCAGGAAAACCCTGCTGTTTACCAGGGGTCCCCAGCCGCATACCACCGTCAGATAAATAGAGAAGGTAATGAAGGAGATGTATTGGAAAGACGCAGAGCTTGTCAGGTGTTTTGCGCCCACCATGACATCACACATGTGAGCGCCCAGCAGCCAGCGGCCGTGCTGCTGCCAGTGGATGGTCAGGGGCCACAGGCTGAGGTTGACCAGGTTGCAGCTGGTGCTCCCGAGGATGAACATCGCCACGTTCTTCTTTATCTTGCTTCTCCGGCCGAGCAGGCTGGACACCAGGGAGAGCAGGATGAAGATGTTCAAGCCGAAGCCAGGCACCAAAAGCAGGAGTTTAGAGGAGGCGCAAAGGCTCAGGTAGTTGGAGACAGTGCACGGAGAGGAGGACGTCTCATTCATGGCCGACATGTAACGAAGACAACTGTTTCCGCAAAGGTGGAGGAGAGGAATGACTTTCCTCTGTGTTGCAAGGCATTATAAAAGGTACGTCTGTTATAAGCTTGGGTAAACAAGGACAGAAATACAGTTTATGCAACATGTGAAATGCCCTCATCCCCTCATCATGTCAACATGTTTGCCTCCTCCGCCCTACCTCTTTGTCCAATCACCTTGACTGTTGCTTCTTCTGAAGTTCATTGTTTCTAAGACTTTTCCCCAGTGGACCCAATTACAAAGGATTCCGTTCATAATCCCTGTTCTCTTGTTTTAAGCCCTTAATAAAACTGAAAATCTTTAACCACTGCGAACGAACTAAATGGATGAATCCATTTATTCCTCTTCTTGATTTTCACACTGCTTTCGACTGCTTTCATCAGATGTCAATGACAACCACAAAACACATTGTTATACTTTCATTATTTTCCAACCTCATTACATTTCAGTTTTTCTAGTGAATACATATTTGTATTCCTAACCCTTATGGCCTTCGTTTTGTTCATTCTTTATACAAACAAGGTGCTTTTTCTCAAATACCCTGATGAAACTGGGAAATTCACCTTTTGTTAATAATATTCTGAGCGTGAAAAATCGCGCTTTGTTAATTCTAGGTTGTGTCTAATTTATTACCTTGCGATCTAAACGTCATTACCCAGCAGCTTCCTCCTGCTCTACCAGTGCGGATACACTCCTAATGAGTGGAAAAAACGTATTTGTTACCTCTCTGGGGCTTTATTAATGTGACACTGAGTCCGGTTGGTTAAGTAGCTAACTACTCTGACATGACCTAAAAGCAACCTATAATAATGTCGTACGTTACATGAGCACACTGATATTTAAAAGTGTGTTTCATAGTTAGATTTAATGTATTTACATTGCATAATGCTGCTGTGTTTACTGTGCATGCTTGCAGATGCTCATATCGGTGGAGAGGCTAATTAATAATAAACATTGCTACAGTCTACTCTTTCTATTTTAAACCTGCATTTCAACACTTACTAAAACAGAGTGGGTGGAGACGTGGGATCCTTTTCCTCTGCAGGTCGGTCAGGTTGGTCCGCTACTCTGGTCCAGACTTAATAATACCTAATGAATGTTAAATCATACCACCATTCATGGTCACCACAGAATGATTCCTACTGACTATGCAGGTTAGAGTTAAAATGTTGACACCATACCCGTTTATGGCTTATTTAATATACTGGGACACTACTAAAATGAGCTCATTTGCACATGCAAGCTAAACTTAGAAGGTGGACACCATTCACATTCAAAAATCACTGTTGTCATTGTGAACATTTCCCTGCAGAATGTCAACCACGACTGTGCCACACAGTGCCGCTAGACTCTTAGTCTTCTTATATAATGATGAAAATGGTTGTGTCATGTAGACAAGCTCAAAAACGTATATGGTACTATTATAATCTATCCTTTAACACTAGCACTGTTAAAAAAAAAAAAACATTAATAATGTATGAGCCTGCTCATTTAGTAGGATGTCCAGTGCTTAAACTGTCTAACAAAAGCAAACACTCAAATCAAAACATGTTTACAACAAACATTTCTCTCTACTTTCCAGTCACAATCAGTGTCTGTTTGTTTGTTTGTTTGTTAGCATCACTGCCTGAGTGATTCCAGCAGGCACACTGGTATAATTGGTCAGCATGTACAGTACAGGCCTTTCAAATGTATCAAGGCCCACTGTGCTCTTCACATGGCATCTAATCAGGCTGCAGGACAGATGTGATCACGGTGCAGACAGAGCTGTATTCTATATCACAGGAATGCATGCTGGGAGGAAGCCTGGGATGAATTCCTCTCATAAAAAGAGCTCTGATTTAACTTGCCAAGCTTTTAAGTTCCTGCTTTTCTTCAACGAGGTTGCATATACAGTATACCAAAAATAGGATTGAGGGGGAGGAGGGATTGCAGTGGTCCTGAAGTGATATTATTCAGTATGTAAATGGTGAATGCTATCAGTTTACGTCCCTGATGGATTCAGCTTCCACTCCCTCCAGCAGTGGGTGCTCTGAAGACTGACAGACAGGCAGACAACAGTGAGAGGTGCTGTTCCTGAAATTGATTGAAAATCAGAGATGCTTGCAGGAGCGGTTTGATCCAAACAGACTGCAGAGCAAGGGGTTGGAGTGATAGAAAAGGAGATAGAGGAATAGAGACAGATAAGAAAGAGAGGGGGAGTGCTGTCACTCAGTCGTGGGAACAGATCGGCCTCAAGGTGACAACTCCTTCCATGAGATGGTTTTTCACCGAGGGTAATGGAGCTTGGGTCTTGTCTCACAAAAAGCAATTTATAGCTATACTTTGGTCTGAGAGAAACAGAGTCTTGCTCAGTGTCAAATATTTTCGACAACAAATGATGCTGTGTCAGGCCTGTAGATTTCTACCTGAGGCCCATTACATTCTTTGCTGAAAAAAAGGTTGCTAGATGCTCAAAATTAGGCTTGCAGCGGTATAAAAAGGCTTAAGACAGTAACAGTAAATATACCCACAAACCATATTAGTCACTCCTATCCAGGAAAATTATAGTAATATTACAAGTGTATTAATCAAAAGCAGAAAGGCTTCTACATGTATCATGCAGTACTTCTGCTGTGCATTACAGTTGAAGTAAACAGATGAAAGTTAATATAACCATTGTGCAGTTAAGTATGAATATCTCAGAAATAAATCCTTATCCTCTATCAACCCAAATATGTGCGGAAGTGAAGAAAGCACAACGCTTTTCTAATGTAAGAAACTAGCACTTTATGCATTTAGTGCCATCTGTGATGGCGAGGGCGATGAATTTCATTTTGATGAGAAGATTATCATCTGCACCTTAAAACCAACTGGTGATGAGCCAATAAATCCTGATGAGGGTTACAACTGAGCTCTCTCCAAATTATTGTTTGGACGAAAATCCCCAAAAATATGGCTGGCCTGGCTGAATAGGATTTAATGTTGCTTCCAGTGAAATTAAGAGACTTGTGTGGAAAATCTCTCGAGCATACACACCACTTTCCAAATCACAGACTTCATTCTTTCATCTCCTTGCCAATTTCATAAGCTTTTGTTTTCAAACACACACTGTCGTATGAAATCTCACTCGAGCAGGAAACACTAGTAAACTCTCAAGGAAAGCTCTGATAAACAAGAAAGTTAACTTCTCCAAACTGATGTTGATTTCTCAATGAGTGGACCAGATTATTTATTTATTTTGGTGAAGCCAAAGGGTTAGGAACAGTTATCAAGTGTTTCTGCTGGGATTTATTAACTGGGCCTTCCCAAACCCTGAAGTTTAGGACTATATTGTGTACCTACATAATGATCCTAAATAATTGTTTCACTGTGCAGTAGAGCCAGATGCTCTTTCCCCTATAGTCCTATCTCCTGTCCCAATAGAAGAACCCATTATCAGAAAGAAGAGTCTTTGTCCGACAGCAATGACCACACTCAGTAATGTGGGTTGTTGCTGGTGCAAATTGTAGATTTCACTCTCAGTTGAAATGTCTAGAACTATCTGGCAACTCTGCCCTCAGCAGATTCACCGCAGCACAGTTCTCATTCGACCTTCATTCCCTTTTCATCAGTGTCTCCATAGCGGCCTAAGCCTGGCATGTAAATTCGTATAGATTCAGGCTCTGGGGTGTCCGCCTGTGTGGGCTGGCAGTAACACCTGTGGAAATCTCAAGGACAAAGGCAAGAAGAAACCGAGACTCCTCACACATTGTTATATTAATCTCTCACGAGTACCAAGTGCGGGTAGATAATTTGTGTGGCGTGACGATCAAGTCGAAGACAAACAGGGAGCAGCAGGCTTAACTCTCCTCTGATTAAACCATCATCTATGATTTGAGATGGACCCCAGCGATTGTTATGGTGACTGTACTGTGAGTTTAGAAAGCTGTGTGGTACTGGCACTAAATGCAGCTGTAATGGGAAAATGATCACTGAGCTTGTCATGGTGTTAAGTCTCCTTTTTAGAGCAAAGGAATAGTTCAATGATCTTTCCAGTTTTGTGTGTGTACGTGCAAGAGTTTGTCCACATTCATGATATAAATACTTAACAAATTCTGTGTCCTTTGATATTTGACTTGCGCTTAAACTTAAAAGATGCAAATATTGGCAATGTCTTCAACGACCTATAAAACTGACCGTTCCAATAATAACCCACTAAAAATACAAAATGTTCTCCGTTAACTTTGTGGTTACGTTTTAAAAAACTAAAGCTTTATTGTACAAGTTAGAAAAATGTCCAGCGTCATGCTGTCAAACGTATTCAAACTTGTCATTATTGACTTTTTTTAAATGATATAAAATTGAATGAGAAATGAAATAAGGATTTTTCTTCAATTAAATTAAAACTGGCACAACATGGGCGAATACATAACATCACAGCTAAAGCCCATAAAACTACTTGAATAAATAGACTGTAGCCCATATTAGCAGTAAAATAAAAATACCTTGCTTTGTTGTCAGCGGTTACTCACAATATTGGCTTCTGCATATAAAATGAAATTGGTCACACTTCAAAAATAAATAGTTCCCTTGTCACTGACTTTCATTGAATCTTTCCAACAATATTAAAGCCTAGGAAAATATGTAATACAACCAAAATAATAATACGTGATTATGAAGAAAAACATGCTTTTTCACTCGGTCCAAATTCGCCAACAGGGTAAGTCAATCAAAAAACATATATAGCATTTGTCTGTGGAGGCTGTACACAGGGAATATTGTTGGTCTATTTTATATGACATCTTCTGTGGTCAATAAAAGCCAGGCCTACCAGGAGTTTTGACATGGACCTCCTACCACTGAATCACCATTAGGTTGTTTGACAGTAAGAGCGATTACTAGCTTTGCTTACAATTGAGCCAGCTTTAGAAAATATGTGCTCTGGAGGAGTGGATGAGGTAGGTATGGTTTTGCTGCTGCTGCAAATCGTGGGAAAAGGTCAGCCTTTTGTCTCGACCAATAAAGAGGAGTGGGATCAGGTTCAGTCCTTTCTTTATTGAAGTCCTCCGGTTCCTCTCTTGCTGTGACAGTCAGTTCTTGAGATACTTTGTCTCCATGGACAGGAGGAGCTCTTTTAATACTTTTTGTGTGCTTTACTTGGGCTGCTGATTCAAAGCCTCCTCCAGTTTTAAACAGGTGCTTGGCCAACCTGGTCACAAGCCTGTTCCTTTCCCGCTTCGGGGAAACAATTTAATTTCTTGATTGACCTTCTCGGTCAATGCGTTGTGGACACTGGCATCATTGTTGTTGACACTCCACCTCCTTGTCCTCCATCAGTTTCATATTCAGTGCTTTGGTGGTGTTGCTGTCATCCTGTTGTGATTTAAAATTGAATTATTATAATTGTTGTCCGCTTAATAGCCTTACACGATCTATCGCACCAGTAGCATAGAATTCCAGAGGGCCGAGCACTTTTGGATAAGGCTGCACATTTTGTCCCATATGTCAGGTTGCCTTGCTGTCAGTGCACAATGAATACCCTCACACTTGGGTAGAGTTTAGGTGGGTTCCAGATAAATATGACACTACAGCATTTGTTATGGCTGGCTTTATAATGAGTTCTACCACCATAGAGTCCAGGGTTTTTTGTCAGGGGACAGGGAAACATCCGCAATAGCTGCACCTACAATAACATAACAAGAATTTGCCATAATTATTAACCACATGTTTTACTTTTGCAAGACTACTGAGCTCTTACTTAAAGTTTCCAGAGAAATGGCTATTTGTAATGTTCCTTTTGGCATATCTGGAACTTGACATTTTAGGGGTCATGTTGGCAATTAAAAAAATAATAATAATCTAGATACTTGACTTTTTAAACATCTTGGAAACTAGTTGCTCGCCCTGTCAGGTGTCAAAGCAGTTTCAGAGCTAAATTAGTTTTATGAGAGCTCAGGCCAGGACCCAGGATAAAGTGAAACTGAAAGGTGAGAAGTGAGAAGCCAGCCCCTAATGATGCCAACAGCGCTAACAGAGCTAACAGAGCTAACAGTGCTAACAGAGCTAACAGAGCTCCTGAGAAGTAAATGAATGGTGGGCATTACATTTTCGCAAGATCTATGTTAGCGCAGAGCAAAGCCCTGACAAATAGCTAGCCACACACTAAGGACCCACATGCACTAACATGCACATGTGGTTTAACCATCTATGTAAAACAAACACAGTGAAGCTTGGATAACACCCACCAGAGGGAGCGTGACCTCATTCTCTGCTCATGTAGACATTACTCCAATACATCTCGACATAGCAAATAGCTCATTGCTGCTTTAATATGGCTTTTAATTCAGTTTTAAGAACCGTAAAAAAATATCATTTATAAAAGAAATCTGAAGATAACTAAGTCTTGCTGCATAGACAATTCACTGCATCACTGTTGGATGTAATACCAGATGTATAAAAAGAACACTCCTGACCAACAGTGATGCTTGGTGTTGTCAGAGATGAATGCAGTGAAACACTGCATATCAGCTTGGGGAGAAATTATTCTTTACAATTGTAGACTGTTCCAAACTCTAAATAACTACATTGATTTAAATTATTCTACAGGCTGGGTTCTGCTGGTTGGAGAAACAGTTGACCAATTACAGTTATGTGGGCTGGATATACAAGTCAGTATCCTCTTCCTGCAAAGCTTTCTGGCTACCTAGCTACTGAAAAAAGACCAGCTAAAAATAATAATAATCGTAACAATGGTGGATGAGCTCATCCTAGCAGTACAGGTGGTTGTAAGTTGCATCAAAAGTTAGAGGTGAGCGGTGCTTAAGTGCTATTGAAGCACTCTGTCCATTCAATCCACATAGCCTCTGAACTCAGTTTGGCAGTCTCTGTCCTCAGAGCGTCCTGGTGGAGCTGAGAGGACAGGGACCGGACAATTTATCTTCATCAGGCAGACATTGACTGCACACATATAGTGGACATGTAGGCCCCTAGAAATACATGTGCAATGTTTTTGTTTAGTCATAAGGCAAATTGTTTTTTTTAAGGGTCCCAGATAAATGTCTTAGTCACACCCTTGACATGGACTGAATAGATACATTTAATTAAATAAAAAAATGTGTTTGTTTCAGGAGACGGATGAGTGACAGAAATCAAAATTACTTCTGAAAACACGTTCAATGTGGAATGAACTTTAAACTCTATTTTTATTTTCTATTATTTTTACTTCACTTGAAGTAACTTCACATTTCTTCCAAATTCTCAAGAAACTTTCCGGCTCCTGCCAGAAACTGCTTCCAACATGACAGCTAAATATGACGGTTGGAAAATGGAAACAATTAACGAAAGTTATTTTAGTCTCATGATGAGTGAGAGCGAAGGATGTGAATTAGCTTTTTTTTCTATAATGTAGTTTAAATTAAAAAAAAATAAAACCATGTTATATCCTATTTCATTTAAAGTTTAAAATATAACATTTTCAAACACAGTAGATATTTATTTTCCATCAGAAAAGTCAGTAAACTCTTATTCCCTTTACCTACGCATCAGCACACGTTGCCTTTAAGGTCTTTTCTAATTTGTCATGTGGCTGTATGCAAATACAGAAACACTCACATTTAACTGATATGCAAGTGAACAGAAGCGTGGATGTATACGTGGAGATCTTATGAAATTAAAGGAAAATGCTTTGAGCCGCAAACACGAGACCTCTCAGTAATTCCACTCAGTGGTAATGATTGACGTATGGGAATCTATCTTGACCTCCATCTCACAGATTTTTTTTTTTGCAAATATAAGATGTCAATGATAAATTGTAACTATAACAAAGCCATTTTTCAAGTGGATCCAGCAGCCGTGATTTGTGTTTTGTGTAAACAGCTTTGATAAATGCACTCCGCTGTGTTTGTCATCCTTTTGCTCAATCATTTTCATGCTTAAATGAAGCAATTTGTTTCTCCGAACGCAATCTGTTGGAGTTGATTATCCAAGATGGTGATGTCCACCCTGATAAAAATAGAAAACCCGTCTAGCCAAACACTTCTAACGCCAAGAGAAGTACGAAAGGCTTTGTTTCTGTTGAGAATCTGGAATGGTTGCGAGGAGTGACTTCTGTGGAAGAATAAGAGAAAACAGAACTTTAATTACTGTAATGAATCTTTCTGAAGAGGTATTGAAAGTGTGGCATTGGTGTGGTCTCAGCGAGAGCTCATTTTGTCTTCCAGAGCCATGGTCATTCATCATCAGCTGAACAATACAGTGCGTGGTAGAGAGTATGATAAGAGACATGGGAAGAGAGGAGTCAGAGAGAGAGAGAGAGAGAGATACTTTATAGTTTCCGTCAAAAGGAATCTAAGATGTTTGCCAATGTTTTGTAATCTCTTTAAAAGAAATACAAATAACTATAATAAGTACTGCGACAAATATAATAATTCTAAAAGATGTCTTTGGAAACTAAAAAGCTCCAGCACTGCCGGAGAGGGTCTATAATTGGTTCTTTGATCAACTTTTTGGCCACTAAGGAAACACAATTCAATATATTCGAAAATAACTGATGGATTCAATTAGTATTTAATTCAATCTTGTGGCTGCGCTGCTTTGAATTCTGCCCCAGCTACTTATATCGTGAAGCTTTTGTAATATATATGCAAATCTGTTTTCTGACACATTTCTACAAGCAAATTAAGAGTGCTAGTTTCTCATAATGTCCAATCAATTCCTCATTTAGAATATTCATTTCAGCAACAAGCATAAGACTTGCCCTCGCTCGCAGTACAACCCTCTGCTGAATCATGCTGTCTCACCTTTAATTCCTCGATAATAGATCAAAGTTGCAACAGTTTTAGTTTCTAATTCGCTGCTCCTGTTTATTAAGCTTTTATGCTGACAAATATGTATGTGCTATAGAGCAGATGCATTTTGCAGAACAATGTTCAAAAGTTTGAAATGTAATAATCACAAAGATTTGCACTCAGAGATCATTTGTAGTTTAGAGCTGAAGCATTTTTCTTACCAGCCACTGAGGCAACTCATTGCTTCTGTACCTTGTGAAGTGTCAACAGGGTAGTTAAAGGAAAAAAAGGAAATAACCTGTCATATATAATTTATGAGACTGGTCCTAGCAAAGTTGTATCGCTTCTCGTTTCTTTTAGTGCCAGTGTGTAATAGGATTTCACATTGGCATTCTCCTATCTGTTTATTCTCTTTAGACACTAATAGTATTAACTCTGAACAAGTACTGTATTTGTCAATGTGCCGCTAGCAGGGCCTTCCTCATTCCTAGGAGGTGAAGATCTGTATTTCTATCTCAAAATAGAGCAAAACTTTATTTCAGTTTGCCAATTGCTTTACACTTTGCCTGACCTGACAGGAGCTGGATGGAACACAGATGTGCACGTCTGTATTCGTGTGTGTTGAATTCCCAACAACACATGCAGCTGTTCTTTTGTGAGTCACTTCAGTGGGCACAACAAAACATAATTACTCTGATGAACACTGAATGGCTGAGTGGTTTCCTGAGTTCACAAAGCTGTAGAACCCACACCCAAGATTTTGATTTCCCATCAACGCAGAGATAAAGGCAGAATGGGATGCGAGACTTGAAGCACTGACCCTTAACATTATTGCTTTTACAGTATGGCACTATACCCCATTATAAAACTAATTAGGTGTTATATTAGAATATGGTAACACACTAGAGTTGATAGGCATAACATTAAGCATCTTTGACACATATTGGAGGTATTGTAGTCCTCTTTGGGGATTGATAGAAACATGGCAGACCATTTACAATTTCTGTAATGAACATCGCTACTACACTCCACTGTACATGTTCAATACTGTGCCAAACCAATGAACAGGCTAGTTTTAAACTGACTTTAATAATGTGATAATGATGTATCAACTGAACTTCAATCAACTGAATCAGTCATGCTGCAAAACACAAGTTGGACCTTTGCTTTGAGTCAAACCACTAGGTGGCACTGGTCTTCTAATCTGGAGAGTGTGCAGCTTCCAGAGAGGGCGGAAAAGCATAACCACCTACCTGCAATTTATATTTGCATGTCTAATAGCACAGTGGTGCCTGCTCTCAGGGTGAAACTGCTTGAAAGTGAAGAAGAGCATTTCCTGCCTACATAGCAGGTGCCCAAAATACATTTTTAATCAAACAGCATCTCAGCAAAATGACGGTATATATGTTTAGCATTACTATCGAGATGTGGATTACATTATATTACTGCACACGTTTTCCAGTGGGTGCCTGTCATATGGGAAACATTAGTATAAAATGTTCTAAGGCTAAAACCACAGTGACACACTGTTTAAAAAGGAAAAGTGAGAAAGCTTGTGGTGAAAGTTGTCTGAGTTTCATTGATGTTAGCTGGCAATTCATTTTCATGATAATGCCCGTGTCCTTGATTCAGACAGCAGCTACACATAAATGATAATGCGCTGATGAGTTTGAGCCTGAGTCTGCCATGGAACAAGCATGACAGCTTGATGGGAATGGAAACGTGCATCATGCCGCCCTGTGCCTTCCCGTATTACTCCTACCAATCTGTCCTCCTTAGACATTAATGAAAATAACAGGGCCTATTCTGAAATGGATGCCCCCTTTGTTAACCTCTTTATTCCCAGGACCATTTCACAATTTCTTTACTCGTATTCTACTTTTATTTTTTCCTTCACAGAGTGCTTCCCTTTCATTGGATTACAAAATAAAGTCATTGAGATTGTCATTGCTCTGCATTTTGGTTAATGCAAGTCAGCTAAACGTTATCTTCCCTATGGGTCTCACACACACACACATACAGACACAGACAGACACACAGACGTAATTCCACTGACTGAGCATGGAGAACATTGACTATACAATAGTCCACAATATGGTATGATGTATCAAATGTATCTTATCTAATCAAACAATATTTATTTTGACACCATTTATTTAGAGTAGCTTGTTTCATGTCACATAACCTGTAATGGCATTGATTTTTCACACGGATTACACTCAGGCCATGTCTCTTGGTTGGCTTGTTTGTGTGTTAGCCATACCTCCAACAGGCTCAGTGTGTGTGTGCTGCAGATTTTGTGATTGATTTATAGCAACAGGGACAAAGATTGATGAGCAGACAGGTGCCAGGCGAACAGTTCCCTCTGAGGAGGAATACAAAGAAAGAATGTGGAATATTATGGTAACATGGCTGTTAACAGTGTCAAGCAGCATTCAGTAACCAAGAACTGCCAAAACAATGCAAAGACCTTCCCACCCCTTTATTTATCTTATTATATATTTTCAGAAGTACTTGGCCCAAGCTGTGGCTAACATCAAAATAATAACCTGGGCAAATGTTGAGGCAAGGTTTTCAATACATGAAAACTGATTCAGATGTTGTGTTTGGTAATGAAACCCAAATGTGATGCAATACAGTTTAAATGTAATTACATTGTCCTTCACCCACACAGCAAGAGAAAGAAAAATGAAGCAGAGTGAGCATGGACTGATTTACATGCAGTAACACTATGAGCAATCACACAGACGTAATTGGACTTCAAGAAGAGCAAATCAAGGTTAGGATTGTCATTACTGAAAGATCTTCACTGACAAATTAGGCTAACCTTAGCCTATGCAATAATCGACTTACGGTTGTACTGCAATAGACAATTTTAATTATATTCCTAGATTTATTGTGTTAATGATATACTTAATTATTGAGTCCCTGGTTTTCATCACCACGTGGACTGACCTCGACAAGGAGACATTCTCCATTGTGCTCCCTGGGCTAACCGTAATGTATTATTAGTATTCTGATAATGTCCACTAATGTAGATAGTTCATGGAAAGACATACTAATATAACCATACATCTTCCTCTCGCCCGGCTCAGCATCACAACTGATTTTATGATTTCCGCATGAATAAATACTTTGCCTTTGAAAAGCAGCAGTAATTGCTTTTGGCACTGACATAAACAATATTGTGTACCATTTGAAGCTACATGATTTCACGTAAAACGGGGCCAGAATTTGCTCTATTAAATTTGGATTCAGGCAGTTCAGATGCGGTAGTTCAAGGACTTGAGTTGGCGCAGATTTACCAGGGCCTTAAGGCAAGACAAAATCACAGAGTCACTCAACATATGTCCATTCTTTTTTAAAGTAAAGAAAGTCATATACAGAACAGCCCTACTGCAAAATATGAGTAATGACTGAACACTTGCACACACTGCAGGCCCTTTTTATCTAAAGTTTAATGGCCCATCTGACAATTCCAACCTTAGTTTGGAACACGCTGCCCATGTCCGATTGGAAAGTGATTTATTGTTTACCTCCATGTCAGCTTTCATACACACAGGATAATGTAATGAAGCGCTATGGAAATGCAGAAAAACTGGATTAAATAATAACACGTTTCTGAACAGAATTACCAATCATTTTTTGATGAATATAATAATATATTATCCTTGAGTAACAACTCGGGGTATGAGTCGGTCCACAGTTGAATACCACTTCCTAGATTAACAGTCTTATGTCCACTAATAAAACCAAAAGGCCAGGTGGTAATGGAGTCGACATCCAATCAATTCTTGTTTAATGAAAGAATTTTCTAAAAAAGCACAACGGACATTTACACAGCAGAAATGTCATGGTCAATAAATTAGCTTTGTAATAAGACGACACAGGGTGACTTTTGTTGTCTCGGGAACATCCAGCTAAGACAGTTATTATGGCGCAGCAAATATTTACGACACATTATATAGTTTCAGCTGAAGGTCAGCTTTGTTTTACTTAAGTTAAGTATGAAAGGAAATTGAAGTGCAGCTAAATGCTTTTACATAGGCTGACCTTGAAGTGCTTCAGGCTAAAGTTAGTGATGTTGCGTGGGTTCTGCTAGGTGAAATGCAGAAAGAGTGCTTGGATCTTAGCTTGGGTCCAGGAGGACAGAGGCGGGGGAGTTAACTCCGCTCGGTTTGGAGAAAAAGGCTGCAGGGTAGCAGTGATTAATCTTTCCCTCCACTCTTACTTTCTGCCTTTGTCCCTCTGTCGGCTTGCTGTAATTTTCCCCTTATGGATCCACTCCGTCTTTTGGTTTGACCATGTTTTCAAAGAAATTGACCATGTGTCAACAATTGTCTAACTGCCTCAGTTTAGTTTGATTGAGGTGAGGTGGGATCTGTGTCTAAATATCTTTATCAGCTCATCAGATTTTAATTGTCAGTGTTATTTCAAAGCCATTTTAGAGGTCTTACTTTCTATTTTTGTGGTAACATTGAAAATTAAAAACAAACATTTACTTAGCCAGCTCTGTCAGACTGCTGTTG
Source organism: Notothenia rossii (assembly GCF_949606895.1). Taxonomy (NCBI): domain Eukaryota; kingdom Metazoa; phylum Chordata; class Actinopteri; order Perciformes; family Nototheniidae; genus Notothenia; species Notothenia rossii. The sequence continues at coordinate 71,875,013 of NC_136901.1, read as the reverse complement.
TGGGTAAATACTGTAGGTGGAATGGAAATAACAAACTCACTTAATAACAAGGTTGCGTCAGTAAACTTTTCCAAAGTTTATGACCAGCACATGTGGAGCCTTTGCCTTTGGCTACTTTGAGGCATATAAAAAACCATAACAGATGTTTAACATACATCGTGTATGCATAACACATAGCAGATGTAAATCACACAGCCCTCAGATCTACAATGTATAAAAATATAAATACAGTTAAAAGAGAATTACATACACTTAAAGTGTGAATTGTCCTGAAAGGAAGGTTACTGCATGTGATTTTACAAGTTGTGGAAATTAAAGAACTGCACTGCATTGGAGCCAAAGAATGTGATTTCCTTAGTGGCTCTTGACACTCTATATTACCTGCCTGTGAAAAAGAGGGAATATGTCAATTTTATTCCTGCTTTACATTGGATGTGGGCTGCATAACCATTTTTTTGACTGGAAGACACAGAAGTGATCAAATGGGATCTTTTATTATCAAGACACACTGTGTACCAAAAATGTTTAGCAATCTGTGTGAGGGGTACGAGCAATTTACAGTTTTATAAAATGATAGAAATGTTACAGTTATCTGATAATTATTGTATTATATAACATGTGATTATCTCTCCACTGTTTGTTGAACAGCCTCTTGATATTATAAGTAGGAAATAAAAGCTCCGTCGCCTGTAGGGCACAACCATAGCATCTCTTACCGCGCGGGACCTTTCTCGTATAAACACAGCATTGTGCCCGACTGCACATAGCCTTTTCACCGGGTACACCAACAGAGAGGTGCGCCCATGTGTGAACAGTTGCGAATGGGCCGTAGGTTTGTGGGAGTACTGGGGGTTGGGAATGGAGGATGTCCCTTGAACCTATTAATAGCTCTCTGACAAAGCACCTCGGGGAGATATCACACGCTCTGCTGGCCTCCTGCACAGAGAACCGTCTGTAGTGGCTCTCCAGAGATAGGCATTCCTTAAGGAACGCACAAGGAACACAACCCAGACGAAGGGCATCATATGGTCTATGAGGGGAGTTGAGTGTACCGACTCCAGTTTATGGCAAGTGTCGCAGATAACTTTGTATACTGTAAGCAAATACCTAAAGGCTTCAGACGTGAGAGCATTTCAAATTCTGCTGAATGACTGAAATTATTCTAAAACATGTTTTCGAAGGACTGTGACTTAAGACTGAGGCTTCATTGAGTCTCCAGCAAAATCCAGTGTGTTTCTCAACGGTTCCTATTTTCAAGTATTTGTTTGCAAGGGTGTAACTTTGGTTTGAGAAATGGGGGACACACAAAACAGGGGGTCCTCCGCAATTAAACATTTTCACGATTTAATTTAAGAGATTTATGGGTACAGCTCTCAACACTCATGAAACATAACTGTATATCTATTTCAATAATCAAAAAACCATTAGAATATGCTCACAACCAATAACAAATATTTGATAAACTCCTCTTTCCTATCTTTATCTTACCTAGTCTGCATTCTTTCTTTTTTATTTATGCATATTTTACTAATCACTCCCCTTTTAAACTGTGTTTTAGATTTTGTTTTTACTGACCTTGGAATGATTTCTTAACTTGTTTTTTACATCTAGGCCTATATTAAATAGATTTAAAAGAATGTGTTTACATGTATGACCATTCCCTTTGAGACCCACTGAGATCACTTAGACTAAAGTTTACAATCTAATCGCTCAGCGAGTCCTTTACCTCCCTGAGCTGACGTTATCTCAGCCTCTCTGTCCGACAGTAGAGGAATCTCCCTCTCCTTATTGTTGAAACAGCTTCTAATCTCCGTTAGCTCCGAGCTAGCACCAGATGCTAACAAGAACCCCCGTAATTATCTCTGTATCTCTCTCTCTCACAAAATGCGCTCGTGCCACACACACACAGACGCTCCTCCGTGACGATGACTTCTTGCGTAATTTTTTTTTTAAAAAACACATTTGAAAAGTGGGGGGGACACAAACAGGATTTTGAAAAGTGGTGGGGACATGTTCCCAGTGGAAATTACGCCCATATTTGTTTGTATCAACAACATATCTGCATGGGTTCTGAGGTAAAGTCACCGTTGGTGACGCAGCTTTTTCAATGCAGAATCCTTACAATTGGGGGCCGTTTCAAGAAATACAATGATATGCGAATGTATTATCCACATTTTTGACATGTTGCCCACCATAGAGCCGTAGGGGAAATTGTGGGTATTTTGCTATCTGTCCATGGACTGGTTTTCTCTCAAATGTTGTCCTTCAAAAAGGGCTTTAATAACAATAGAGATTCTGAAGGCCATTGTTGTGTATGGCCTTGCACGTCATGCAAAATACATTTGGATAATCCAATTCAGCAGCCAGAGCTTCTGTTCCAGGACACATCAGAGGAAATCTTACTGTAATCTAATTTCAAGCACCCTTTCATACGTTTTGTTCTAGTCCAGACAAATCTGTCCCAATACAGAAGCACACACATTGTTATTTTTTGCAGAAGCATTTGAAAAAGGTGTTCTGTTTGGTCCAAGATTTCGGCCTTACACTCCAGAAAATAAAACTAACGAGAGGTGAATAAATAGTGAAGTGTCAAACTGCTCTTAAATTAGGATATATACAGTAACCTAAGTAGATGCGAGTGATTCAAGGACACCTTCATTGGCATTCAGATCCCCCTTCATCAATGTAGGACATGTTGATGAGTTTGACCCGGGGCTGGGAGATGCCAATGATTTCCTTCATTTCTCAAGGAAAATAGCCTCATGTCTCTGGAGTCCAGGAAGAGAGTTGCTGTATGGTTCCTCCATTATTAATACATCTGAGAGGGAAACTCTGTTTTCAAGCTTGCATAGTGAAGTTTGCCCAATGATGCCCACTTGAAATTCAATTAATAACTTATCGCTCCATCAATATCATCACGTCTATTTTCTAAAATAAGAGTTATTAGAGCGAAGGAAAGATATAAACTACGTTCAAAGTTTTTAAAGATAAATAGTGCTAAGTGGATATTTCTCGGTAGATGGGATGAGCTAAACGGGATGTTTTAGTGGAGTTTTTGTTTGGCATGGTGATGTAAGGTTGACAGAGGACTCACCCTTTAACTACTCTTTAATAGACTGATTATAATTTGAACCCCAGTCATAGATTTGATTAGACAACCATCTTTTTACCGTTATGACCAATTAAAGAAGTTTACAATAGCAGAGCGACCACAGGCCAGAATCATAGCTCACCTTGACACCAATAAAAGTTAACTATATTTATCTTGTCTATAAAAACATATCTAATACCATAGGGTGCGCTCAAGCCTGTAACAATGTGCTGATCAATAAACTCCTTATAGCCTTACAAGACTATTAATATAGGAGATGTTGATGATATTAAGGATAGAACTTTACATTGCTATGGGCCGTGTAGAGCGATTGGACACTAATTTAAATATATATGCAATTTGGAGAGCCTCCAATAATTAATCCGTTTTATTATCATTGTTTGTAGCTCTGGAATTGGCCTTGTAAACTCTTAGTCCTGATGCGGGGCCCTGACCATCTGGCTTGTGTGTCTTGGCTGTCAGCTCATCAGAAACCCGGGGATAACTGGGAGTAATCAGAGGGCACGTAGCCACGGACTGCCACTGTGGCTTACAGCATGCATGTGACTTTTAGCTAGACAGGTGTACACGCTAGTCGGCAGCAGCTGGTGATCATGGAAATTGTTCACTGTGACGGTAGAGGTATGCTAATTGCCCATATTCTTCACCTTCCATTGCCATCACAAGTAATTGTCGGTTACTTTGCATGATGTCTGTAGCTTTGGAGCCATCAACATGATTTTGTGTGAACACGGATGCAGAGAAATACAGAGAGGCGTGACAGGACATGTCTTCAAAGAAAAGACTAACTCTAATGTTATAGTGTAGCAAATATGATCCGCAGATTGCCTGAATCACAGCCTAGAATATATAGTGTAGAACTGATTGGCTCTCATGCCTGTTTAGCAATGGGCAAAGCTTTCTTTTGCATTTACTAAAGATCTTTCAAAAGAGAATTATGCTTTTATTTTGTAAATCATTTCCTCCAAGTCTTGCTTACATCTGTTGTTTCCTTTCAGTTAGGCTCATCTTTTGCAGCAAAACAACACTTGGCATTGACCATATGTTCTGATTATATGGTATTCTGCACTATCATTTATACACATATATTATATATATACAGTGGGGCAAAAAAGTATTTAGTCAGCCACCAATTGTGCAAGTTCTTCCACTTAAAAAGATGAGAGGCCTGTAATTTTCATCCTAGGTATACCTCAACTATGAGAGACAGAATGGGGGGAAAGAATCCAGGAAATCACATTGTAGGATTTTTAATGAATGAATTGGTCAATTCCTCTGTAAAATAAGTATTTGGTCACCTACAAACAAACAAGATTTCTGGCTCTCACAGACCTGTAACTTCTTCTTTAAGAGCCTCCTCTGTCCTCCACTTGTCAACTGTATTCATGGCACCTGTTCGAACTCGTTATCAGTATAACACACACCTGTCCACAACCTCAAACAGTCACACTCCAAACTCCACTATGGCCAAGACCAAAGAGCTGTCAAAGGACACCAGAATCAAAATTGTAGACCTGCACCAGGCTGGGAAGACTGAATCTGCAATAGGTAAGCAGCTTGGTGTGAAGAAATCAACTGTGGGAGCAATTATTAGAAAATCGAAGACACACAAGAGCACTGATAATCTCCCTCGATCTGGGGCTCCACGCAAGATCTCACCCCGTGGGGTCAAAATGATCACAAGAACGGTGAGCAAAAATCCCAGAACCACACGGGGGGACCTAGTCAATGACCTGCAGAGAGCTGGGACCAAAGTAACAAAGGCTACCATCAGTAACACACTACGCCGCCGGGGACTCAAATCCTGCAGTGCCAGACGTGTCCCCCTGCTTAAGCCAGTACATGTCCAGGCCCGTCTGAAGTTTGCTAGAGGGCATTTAGATGATCCAGAAGAGGATTGGGAGAATGTCATATGGTCAGATGAAACCAAAATAGAACTTTTTGGTAAAAACTCAACTAGACGTGTTTGGAGGAGAAAGAATGCTGAGTTGCATCCAAAGAACACCATACCTACTGTGAAACATGGGGGTGGAAACATCATGCTTTGGGGCTGTTTTTCTGCAAAGGGACCAGGACGACTGATCCGCGTAAAGGAAAGAATGAATGGGGCCATGTATCGTGAGATTTTGAGTGACAACCTCCTTCAATCAGCAAGGGCATTGAAGATGAAATGTGGCTGGGTCTTTCAGCATGGCAATGATCCCAAACACATCGCCCGGGCAACAAAGGAGTGGCTTCGTAAGAAGCATTTCAAGGTCCTGGAGTGGCCTAGCCAGTCTCAAACCCATAGAACATCTTTGGAGGGAGTTGAAAGTCCGTGTTGCCCAGCGACAGCCCCAAAACATCACTGCTCTAGAGGAGATCTGCATGGAGGAATGGGCCAAAACACCAGCAACAGCGTGTGAAAACCTTGTGAAGACTTACAGAAAACGTTTGACCTCTTTCATTGCCAACAAAGGGTATATAACAAAGTATTGAGATTAACTTTTGTTATTGACCAAATACCATAATTTGCAAATAAATTCTTTAAAAATCAGACAATGTGATTTTCTGGATTTGTTTTTCTCATTTTGTCTCTCATAGTTGAGGTATACCTAGGATGAAAATTACAGGCCTCTCTCATCTTTTTAAGTGGGAGAACTTGCACAATTGGTGGCTGACTAAATACTTTTTTGCCCCACTGTAAGGGGCGTGGTTCGGCCCGACACTTGGTAACCGCTTTTATAAAACGGTTACCAATTGTGGCAATATGAAAGAAAAATACACACTCTAATTTAAATAGTTTTTATTAGTAAATAATGATGTTCAAAATAAAATAGTCCCTCCGTTGCCTTCTGCACAAAAGGTGGTTGCTATGCAACAACACTAACAGCAAGCGAACATATTAGACAGAGAGCGTTGATCCATTATTTGGCTGTTTATTTACATTAATGTGTATGTTGCTGTTTATTGTGCATCCACTGAAAAACTGTCCAGCATCAGTAGCATGGCTTACGTGGTCACTTGTATAGGTTGAGATTGTTCGAGGCTGTTGCTTGGCATGGCGAGAATATTGCTCCACTTTCTCCGGTCCCCGAGATTGGGCTTCCAGTAGCTCTGGAGAGAGCTTTCGCACCTGTGGCCACTAACGGTCATAATTTCTCTGCTTTGTTTCAAGACCCGCATCAGAAAGCTTTTGAATGGTGGTACTTTTCCAGTTGGTCTACCTGCTCTTCACGTAGCTCTGCATGTCGTAGTTTAGGTGCTTTTTTTTCTGGAGATAGGCACTGCTCAATCCACTCCTCCATAGTAAGACCCCCCCGGAGTTCGAAGTTAATCTTAAATGTTTCCATTTTATGCTTTGTACGTTTGTTTCGTAACGGAAGACATTTAAATATATTTATAAAACTGACAAGTCAAATCAAGCAATCTGATTGGTCGATAGCGTTTTTGCGGACCTCTTTGATTACAGATTTGAAAACATCGTTGCTTGCTTTAAAAGTAGCACAATTGATTATGCTAAACCTTCAAAAGTATCTAGATATCCCTGCCCTAATGCCAAAGGAACTGCACACTGAATATGTTTTGCCGTTTGATGTCTATGTCTGGACCGCTGCGTCAAAAAGGAGGGCTTCTGCCCCGTTACTTCTCCGCTGCTTTCTTGTTGCAGTATGAAAAGCACAGTTTGCTTTTCAGCCCAACGGTATACTGTTTTTCTCAGACGCGGAGGGATACTGACTTGTTGTGAAAAGTAACTTACAATTCTACCCGTGGTATACGCTCAGTATATCACGACTAAGAACCAATCAGATTGCTTGATTTGACTTGTCCGTTTTATAAGTATATATATATATATATATATATATATATATATATATATATAATAAAGATATAATGACCAAAACGATATGCAAAGAATAGAAAAGCTATGTTTTTAAAGCAAAGTATGTAATTTAAGATCAATACAATTTAATATGGTGCATTATTACCACACACAAACACTATTGGGGCCACCCGTGTAGAAAAATTAAAAAGATGGGTAATTATCAAGAGGAGAAGTTAGTTTTTAATTTCCCTTATTGTCGTTTTTAATTTCCCTTATTGTCGTTTAAGTAAAATGGCCAACCAGGAAGATACAACTGAATCACAATGGCAGCATTTTGTAGACGAATAACAGACTGTACTCTTTGCTTGCATGACCTATTATTTTAACATGAATCAAACAAAGCTGCTCAAGCAGTAGTACAAATACAAATGTTGCTTCTCAAAGAAGCGATTCTGCCTGTTCCTTTACATCTTTATACGTTTTTATTTTCAATATTGATTTCTTGAGAGGGTTGTTAGCTTCAGTAATGAAAAATGATCCAATTTTGTCCTGAAGTTGTTGAAGCATCAGCTCCTGTACATGCTGTGGTTGTATATAAATACAATCTGTGTTCTATCAGTCACCCCTCGGAGCCAAAACCAACCCTGCTCAGGTTGTGCTGAGCATCTCTGGGCCGGGAGCCAGAGCTCCAGACATAACATAGACAGAAAGCTCAAAACAATGGCACCCTGCATGGCGGCTGCCATACACTCGCCAAATCCCGATATAGTGAAGTCAAAGCCCATTAGGTTTCCTTCTCAGTACCAAGGATCAATGAGGAAATCATGCACACACTTATTTGTCAAAAGTAGCCTGGATCAGACCAGTTTTCAAAACATTTTTGACAATTTAAGCCTAAAGTCATACAAAACATTTCCAAGTCTCACATTTTAATTATGAAAATGTCAGTCAAAAAGCAAGCCTTGGGTGTATTCTTGATGACGGTGCCACATTTGCCAAGTGCAATCATTTTTTTTTAGATGATCAGCAGCCATTATATTAGACCATTTGCAAGTTATAAATTCATATGTTTTTTATGTTTGAAGTTACTTTTTGAGAACAGTGAAAGCAAAGGTTTAAACATTTTTCATTGAGCAAAAAGCCCTGTGGTGTCAACGCTCCTGGTTTTTTACCCTAACACCGGCCTGCCTGATCTATCCTGCACACCCTTAAAAATAAACAAGCATCGAACCTATGGATCATTTCCAGCTCCATACAACACACTGGTAAAGCTGGGTGACATGAATAAAGAAATAATATATTACTGTAATCAAGCCTTAATATCAGGCTTTGGCAACATTGCCAAAACGTATGGATACATATACATTATCTTCTCCATATTTTTCACCAAAGTTTGTAACAATAAACAGGGGGAACACATTAATAATATAATACATTTAATGGTATATAAAAACAAACAATAGAAGAAAGTATGAGTTTTAAAATGCATGTATTAGATTAAGCTGAGTAACATACTTATTCCGTATAAGGCAGAAAAACCATTAAGCTTCCATTCGAGTGTAATGTATTCTACAGTGATGAGTTAATTTCTTTAATCTTGTGAGTTGAAGCCAGCTGTTTCACATGTCACCATTTTAAGTCCCTGGTGACCCGGGCATGCCCATCCCCATTACATTATCAATTTTTCATGCACTGTTCATAACAGCAAACCTGCATGTGCAGCACTTTTTGATATTTACTGCTCTGGGCTACCAAATCTCAACAACTGTTTGCCTTTATAATTTAGAGGAAAGCAAATCTTAGGGAAGTCAAGTCGCATCTAAATGTATTGAGAGCGCAAATCTGAATTCTCCAGCTTTATATTTTATAGTATGTAAATGTATGGACAAAAGAAAAACCCCACAATCTGATTGGAGGAACTGGATGAATGATTGCACATTTCTGTTCGTGCCCTAGCTGTATATACTTTTGAAATATATCTTAGGTAGGGATGTCTTAACATGATAGACCTGTAAGTCTTTCCTACACTGTGAATTACCATGGTAATAGAGCAATTAAAATGTAAAATAGTGGAATTTAATCATAGATGTGTGAAGCAATGTATACTGCAATTTCTAAAGTAATGTGTCAAGATTAACCGTGTGACAGTCCTCGGGTCACAAGTCAGAATCAGACTAACTTTCCTTCAGCTCTGTCTCACCTGACCCACCCTTCTCCTTCTCTCACTTCTCTCTTTTTCAGTAATGTGTTAAAACATAGTGAATAGATGGGGATCTTCATGCCCAGGGGCTTCAATTGTGCCATTAGATTATTCTTCCTTACTCCAGGTCAATATGTATTTAATCCACCATGAAATTATATTTTGTTCGAGATGAAGAAAGAGAGCGCTTGTCATCACTTTTGAATGTTTGTGCCATCAAAATGTTAGGCTTTATAGATAAATACTTGCTCACAGCAGGGTCGGGTTTACTTTATTTCACAGCTGTCACAAGGCATTATGCACCGTTTTATCACCAAAGCAGATATGTAAAAGCTAATGGATCAACACTATCTAACATTGGGGCGCTTCACTTCCCCAAACTCACATCTTTTTAACTGAGTTAGTAACTATCTTAAGGATATTGTGCAATAATAATAATTATAATTGGTTGTAATAATTACAGTTAAGGTATTGTTTTGCATAAAATCAATCGAGAAAAGCCTCAACCTCAAAAAAGTAAACGTGCCAATTTTATTATTTTTCATTAAAGTGACAACAAAGCTCAGTTCTGATGAATAAAAAAAACATGACAGATGATCTGTTCATCATATCTTACATAAAAAGCTGAGGCGTTCTCTGTATTCTTGTTCATCCATGAGCCTATGCAGTCATGAGGCTGACAACACACTCCAGGTAATTACAAAGAACAGTATTATTTTTACCCAGTATGTTACGCAACATGCAATTTCAGCAAGTATGTACAAGAATATAATTATATTGTAGAATATATGGGATCAGTCAAGTGAAGCAATGAAGCTAAGTGTATCCCTCCGGGGACTCGGCAGTTTTTAACCTAGGTTTTGCAGTCTGGACATATCATCTGATAAGCTACAGCAAACCACCTAGAGAAGCCCCACATGCCATTTCTCTTTATTATCATTCTGTCCACCACCACAAGAAAACACAAACAAACTGGCCAGAGACAGGAGGACAACACGGGCAATTCATTCCTTATTGTAACCTCTCTCCCTTTAAGAGCTAACAACCAAACTCTGCACATGCATTCCAAAATCTAGCAATCTAGCTGTTGACAAGTGAGGAGGCAAGTGATAAATGGCTGGACTTTGCTGAACCATATAGCATTATCATCTCGCCCAGCGCATCAAGTAAAGCTTGTAAGGACCAGAAGTGTGTCGTTTTTATTTGTTAGGGTTGAGATGGATGTTAATAAACATCCTCACCTGAGCACAATCCTGTTTAACATGTAGTGATTAGGCAAGTTTAGCTGGTTAAGCCTAATCCTCAGCGTTGTAATCCTCACTGTATTTCCACATAACATTTTCATTTTCCGGCATATTGGAAGATGTTATGTTGCAGCAGCAGAATGTGCAAAAGGAAATGTATTTTACAGTAAAATTATCGTATGACTGCTAAAGTTGGCACAATAGTTAGTTTATATTGCATATACTGTATATTTAATCCTTTTAAGCCTAAAGATTAGGGAGGTGAATAATGCCAGGAAAGCTGAAATGGTTATATTCAATCTCATACATTTCTATGTATAGTCTGAAATCATTTGACTTTTTCAGTGTCTCCCCCAGTATGATAAAGGGCCAACATGAAAGCAAATTTAGTCCCATCAACAAGTTATTATTGTTTCTTTGCCTACACAGTGTAGAAAAATATTTCATACTTTTTGAAATATTCAGCTTTTTAAACTATTTTTTTTAACATAGAAGTCAATGGGAGGAACCTTCAAATCCTCTTTTACCTAGACCTTACGCCAAATGCTTCTCCTTCATTCCAACTTTAAAATGATCACAAGACATTCAGCTATAAAACTTGTTATTCAGATTCTTCATATCTTTTACACTTCTTGAGATATTTAACTTAGTTTGGAGCTTGGTAAAGAGGCTTTCTTCAGATTTTAACATCAGTGTGGATTGAGCAGCTCGTTAAGGCTTAGAGTGCTTTGATCTCAAAACAGAGTGGAGGACAGCTTGAAATAAAAAAATAAAATGGTTAGGGTTATATTTTTTAGAGACCTTGTAGTGTAGTACACTACAAGGTATTGTATTGTAGTACACTACAAGGTAGGGATGGGTACCGAGCCCCGGTATTAAACGGGCCCCGGGGCTGAATTATTAAAGACCGTGGTACCGTGGAGACATGTAAAAAATACAGAAGAAAAAAACATGAGTTTTGGAAATCTTACATTGCAGCACAGATGACAAGACAACTGATCACTACAAAACGACAATGCTAAGGTAAGCTAACGTTCGCTAACTAGCAATGTGTTTAGGATCACGGTCACTATACGACCAGTGTTTCAAGTATTTAATTAATTTTAGCTTCCTCTTTTACGTATTAAAATATGTATGCTTTTTATGTGTATTTCAGAAGTTATACCATTTGCAAAGTCGCCGCCGCAGACCGTGTGTTTGGACGTTCAACCGAGCTACCGTGGTGGGGTGTGATTATTCCATCTTTCGCACACACTCAGTGGGTGCAGAACTTCAGGACATCTGAGAAAATCTACACGCATACTCGGCAACAAATGTCATGGAGAGGCCTATGATGATGAATGGGATGCACCAGTAGCAGCAGAGCCTGGGGTAGCAGTGGCACAAGGTGCAGAGGAGGAGGGCAGTGACATACGAGATGGTCTGGTGCACTAATTTAATAGCAACACATTCATTGTACTGATTGTAAATTGTATTGAATATAAATAAATATGTTTTACTCTTTCACATAGTGTTAGTCAATTCTGATAACATTTTTTTTTTTAATCATTTGACAATTTAGTAAATATTTGAAATTCAAGCACCTGTAAGTACTGCCCCATAATAAGAACATTTGAGAAAGTAACAGATCATGAAAAGAAAATCTTTCTAATAAATTAAGAAAGTTGGTCTGTTTTGTTTGTTTAGATCTACTATTAACACAGAGGAAATCACGATAAACATACAGTACTTGTTACAACCAAAAACAATTTAACCTTCAAACAAGTGCAAATAACAAATGTAATTATAAACATAAATACAAAAGTGGAAAACACAGCAAAACTATATACATAAATGCAAGTGTAAAAGGCCACTAAGGCCAGCTGCAGGTACCGTTCCTGCTGGGCCAGATCTGCACTGTGCATCTCCCTTAGGACTGTGAGGTGCTCCTCTCCTCGTTTCCTCTTGCCTGGAAGACAATAAGATAAAATAAACCTTTTTTAATCCCCGTAGGGAAATGCAGGTGTTATAGCAGCAACAGCAATAAGAATGAAAAACACAGGACAGGTACAGGTCACATAAGGATATAAGAATACAATATATAAGTATAAACAGAACAACAGTAAGGATGAACTAAAGACAGTTCTGGCTCTAGATGTTTACAATGATTGTGAAAGTGAATTACATTATGTCCAGCCTGTTGATAATGAATATCAATATATGTATACATATGTATGAGTATGTACAAATATAGTCATGAAGTAAATGGATAATTACAAATTAATAAAAGTATGAATAAATATGAGACCAGTTTAAAAGTGCAAAAACTAAAAACAAAGCCAAAACAAGTGGAAAGCAGTGCAGGTCCATGTGTCTGCGGCACATTACTTAACAATGAAGAATATACAATAATATATTAGGATGTCACACACAATTGTACTAGCTGCAACATTAATAGTGATTCTTACTACTTTTACTTTTGGTGCGTTACAGAGCATTTCCACACAGTGGTATTGCTTATTTTACTTACTGATGATGATCTAAAGTTTAAAAAGAGTCACAATGCCAGTCGTTTTGCCATGCCTATTTCTTACCTAGAACTAGAGATGGCAAATCCGGATCCTTTTACGGACTCTGAGTCTTCTGAGTCAGTCATTGAAGGGATCCGGATCATACGAGTCCTTTGAGTCATATGAGTCAGCATCACCAAGAGCGTAGAAATCCTACCGGTGAAACCGAAAAGTTGTTGCATTTCACGAGCATATTAAACTAACGTTACATTAACCTCCACTACACATTGCTTTAATAAAAAATGTTGATCACAAAAAAAAAGGGTTATTTTGCGATTTGGCGAATCTGGGTCGGCTGTTGACTCTTGCATGACGACGAGTCTGCTGGATCTCTGGATCTGCTATACGGTTACGGCTCTGAGTCCCCACGAGTCTGCAGGAAGTGAAGGAAGTTCCCTTGATTCAGTGAGTCAGGATTTGCGAATCTGAATCTGCTGTTGACTCGTGCATGATGAATCTGCCTGGATCTCTGGATCAGCTACGGTTACGGCTCTGAGTCCGCACGAGTGCAGGAAGTTTCACTGATCCGCGTCCACTCCCCTGAGCCAAAAGATAACTTCTGGCAGCTATCCTACTTGCTAAAGGCTAGGCAGATGGACTGGGGTACGTTGTAATGTGATTTTACATATTATAAGGAGAGTAGCGAGTGATGCAATTTATAGTTTTAATGTGTACGTCACCAGGTGTAGGACTCAAAGGACCCAGGTTATGTAATCGAGAGGGGAGACTCGTCACGACCAGCTCATTACTAGGATCCGGGTTAATAATCCGGATGAATCAGGACTCACCCATCTCTACCTAGAACCACATGCTGGCTGTCTGCGTTGCTGGTGCTCGAGCTGAACGGTGCTCAGGAGTACTGCCATCACTCGTTGTTCGGGACTCCTCCTCGCTAGTCACAACGGCATCTAGAACAGCATACATGACTTGTTAATTCCACAAACTACTGCAGCACAATGCTAAATAGCAACAACAACTCTAGAAAACTTGACGTAAACAATGGTGTTAGCAAACAATAGCTCTAGCTAATGCTATCTGTGCTAACCGTAGCTCTTCGGGGTTCCATAAAGTGTGAGAAAAAGTTTTTAGAGAGTACTTGTCCATGGACAATTGAGTTTGGCAATTTACTTGTCCGAATACATTTTTCACTTGTCCAGAATGGACACAAATTGTGGCCACTGGAATCTTCTTCTTCGCCATCGTATTTTACATTTTCCCACGGTTTTTCCAACGTGAGCGGTAAGATTTTACTGCATCACACATAGTGTTGGGTATCGTTTGGATTTTAACGATTCCGGTTCTGCTTTTTGATTCCAGTTATTTTCGGTTCTCGATTCCGGTTCTTTGAGGGGGTAAAAATAAGTCCCATGACAAACTGGGAGAAAAATATATTTATGAAAACATTAAGTCAAATCTGTATTCCTATTTACAAATCACTTCATACTCTTTAATTTGTTACGGTTATTGAATACAAATATATAAAAATAATCTCTGCATTGTTTAGTTAGTTCTAAGTGGTGCAGTTTGAGAATGTACAATTGGCCCAGTCTCCTCTGATGTTACACTGCAACCTGACTGTGAGACAGAGTCCAACCACACAGTCTGTGTGTCCAACACATGTCCTGCAACACACATGCTGCAACCTGCCTGTGAGACAGAGTCCAACCACACATGTCCAATAGGCCTAATAATAATAATAATAATAACAATACATTATATTTATAGCCTATAGGCCTAGCGCTTTTCTAAAACTCAAAGACGCTTACACATGTCTTGCAATACACACTGCAGCTGCCCAGCTGCTCACTGTTTGTAAAAGTAAATAAATAGTATTTTCATTTCAACAATGTACTTTCTATGCCCTGCTTCACAAACAATACTGACATCCCTGTGCTCCTCCGAGTCTGGGGGTCGGGGATTGTGAGTACAGCGCGAGGACACAGGGAGGCTGCTTCACTTCATAAAAGGAAATGGCGGTCAATATTAACAACACAGGAGCTAAAACGCTTAATAACCTTCATTACGTGTTAGAGAAAGAACATAAGAAAGTTTGACAAAGATGAGGCTGTTAAACGGGCAGCGGATCCGCTGTGCGTAGAAAGAGAGAGAGAGCGGGACGCTGAGCTGCACCGTGCAGCGATCAGCTGATCCGGAGCATAGAGAGAGAGAGCTGCGGTCCGCGGGGCTCGGCCTCACCTCCTGTCCTCACAACTCTTATCAATCCCGGGACCGGACAATTGTTATTTGTTCCTACTCGGAACCGAGTTTTGCTTCTCAACCCTGCCACTGTGCTACACTTCCCGCCCCGCCCCCGTCTAACTGTACAGAAAGCGGCGAGATGCATTTCCTTAGGAATTGACAAGCAGAACCGAAACTAACATTTCTAAACGAACAATGGCGGACACGTACAATTTGCGAATGAGTTCTACCTTTTGTAAACTGAATTTATCAATAATTTGACAATAAATCAGGGCGAAAAACGTCACTTGTCCACCGGACAAGTCAATTGAAAGATCTACTTGTCCTTGATATTGTAAATAACACGTCCCGGACGGTGGGACGTGTACTTTTTCGCACACTGAATTAGCATGGGTTGTCGAACATAAATGTAAGGATAAAATAGGCTTGTTTGTTAGAAGTGAGCTTTACAATAGATAGGGACACGACGCTTTCAAGCAAAGAACAGAGCGTTAGCAAAACGTACCATCCTGCATGCACTCCGGCAACGCCGTTGCCCAGTCCAGGCGTCGTTTCACGTTGCGCCGTCGAGCTCCCGCTGTATTTTTTCATCCGCAACGAGATAGAATAACGTCTGTACCCCGTCAAACGACCATGGCATGTTTTGTTGTTGCTGCCAATTCTTGGATTTGTTGACGGTACCTCGTCTGTTTTAAAAATGGTGCTTATGCGACGCTTGGGGACTGTCTCGCCCACGAATTGTGACAATTCTCGGGAGTGTTTACGTCACTAGTTTAGCATATTTTCAGCTCTGTAGGAACCTCGATTTTTGAGGGCCAAAATAAAAGTGAAAAAGTACCCGTGAGTACCCATAGTGGAAAAGCAAAAAAGAGCGGGCCAGGCCACACCAAACCAAACTAAAAGCTGCAGTAGAAAAGTGCCATAAGAAACCTTTGGAGGCACTTGGCTTTCCTGAGAAGAGCAAAGACAGGAAGCTCATGGTGAAATATCTGAATTCTCACAACATCTGATTCCTTATACATATGCTATTTTTATGCATATACTGTATTATGGGTCTCAGATATATACAAATTAGGGGTGTAACGGTACACGTACCGAATACCCTTCGGTTCGGTACACATGTGTACGAAGTGTACTGAACGAATATAATGTAAAACGTAAAAAATTGAGAACGTGAACAACTTCAGAGTAATTTGCTCACATTGGGTTCAACGCGTCATAGAGCGACCAAGTCCTTTCATTGGACGAGAGGCATACTATGAGAGCTGGTCACAGGGATGCGTCCAAATGTAGTCAGTAATTTGAGGAACTGTCGAAATGGCGAACGCAGATAAAGTTGAGCTCGAATATCCTCCAGCATCATTGAAGTCTCCGGTTTGGGAACATTTTGGTTTCGCAGTTACGTACAAGGATGACGGACAAAGACAGGTGGACCGAACCAAAGCTGTTTGTCGGCATTGTTCAACTAAAATTGGTAAACTTGCAAACACATTTGAAAAGGCATCACTCGAACGTGAATATCACTGGTACCAAAAAAAAAAAGACTGAAGTGCAAACCCAACTCCCTCTAGCATTTACTGTAAGCCTCCAACAATCGCAAAAAGTTCAAACCGAGCCAAAGCTATTACAAACGCCAAATATCCTTATGTTGCCATGTTAGCAAAGCACTACCTGGCTGTATCTGCTACCTCTGTCCCTAGCGAGAGGGTGTTCTCCACAGCAGGAGACATTGTTAGTGCCAGCACATCTGCCCTTTCGGCAAGCAATGTGGACAAGTTAATTTTTCTTTAAAAAAACATGAAAATACAATGACAAGCAAGTCATGATGTCAAACTGGCTGCTTAGGTACTAGTACAGTTCAAATAGAGATTATTTCAGTTCATCGAAAGGCTGCACCTTAATGTTTATTTTATTATATTTTGTATTTATTTTAGTAAATATTCACAGTTTAATAATAATTAAAAACCCAAAACTAAAAGTTTGTTTTGTGAGTAGGCCTACTAGTACAGTAAAGTTCAAATACAGATTATTTCAGTTCATCGAAATGCTGCACCTTAATGTTTATTTTATTATATTTTGTATTTATTTGAGTGAATATTCACAGTTTAATAATAATTAAAAACCCAAAACTAATAGTTTATGTTTTGTGAGTATTAGTACAGTAAAGTTCAAATACAGATTATTTCAGTTCGTCGAAATGCTGCACCTTAATTTTTATTTTATTATATTTTGTATTTATTTGAGTGAATACATTATTCATAATTTTGTGACCTAAAAACCGAGGTACGTACCGAACCGAAATGTTTGTGAACCATTACACCCCTAATGCAAATATATAAAAAAACATGTCTATGTGTTTTGCTCAAAATACCAAACAGATCATGCATTTTAGACATCCCTGATATCCCTCTGTTTCAGTCCTGTTACGGTACGTCCACACGGCAGCGTCGCTTGCTTCAACGGAGACGCTTCCCATTCACTTTGAATGGGGTGACGTCAAGCTTTGCCGAACTACATTGTGGTTCCTTCGCATCGCTTTGCATCCGTTGCTCGCTTTGAAAGTTGAGAAAAGTTCAACTTTTCAAGCGTCAACGGAAGCGCTAGCCAATCAAATCATATGCCAGTACAAGCGCTAGCCAATCAAACTGCATTCTTGTGTGTCGGGGGCGGGAGATTAATGTGATTGGCTGTTGGTCGCACGCCAGGCACGCCCACCGGCAAGCTTCAACGCGATGCTGCCGTGTGGACGTACCGTTAGAGAACTGCAGGTTCTGGGTCCTTAGCTTTTCTGACACTTTGTGAGTTTCCGGGCTGCAACAAACGACTAATTTGATAATCGATTATTCTATCGATTAATGAAACGATTAATCGATTATTCGGATCGTTAAGGTTTTAACTGTACTACTACTTATATCGATACTGCTTATCGTTCCGGTCCTTTTAACGATAGTATTAACGGTTCTTTTGACAAGAAATAAGGTAAACTAACTAAACAAATTGTGAACAAAACTAACATTGCTTTTTATTCACATCAAAAGAAACAACAATGTTTTAACAAATCATATTAAATAATGTGATGACAGAACTGTAAACAAAATAGCTGAAACTTAAAAAAATAAAATAACTCAGTTACCTGTAATTATTGAGACTTCAAAGGTCTTTTATTTTGAAACTGTACATCAGAATGTCCTGATTTTTTCTGAGTGACTAGATGGGGTGTCCTGCTATCAACCTGGAGTGAGATGGATCTATGATATTGGACAGTTTTTGTTTTATTCTCATCTAAAAACATGGATGATAACTCATACAATAGAGATTTCAAAGGTCTTTTATTTTGAAACTCTACATCAGAATGTCCTGATTTTTTCTGAGTGACTAGATGGGATGTCCTGCTATCAACCTGAAGTGAAATTAGTCTTTGATACTGGACAGTATTTGTTTTATTCCCATCTAAACACAGAGGGAGGATTTTTTTTTACTCTACCGTAATGCATAGGATATTCGCGCACCGTAATATCACGTGAGGGCTGGCTTGACTAGGTTTTTCCGAGTGGAGGCTGGCTTGACCAGTCTAAACTAGAGAGAGAATCGCTGTCAAGGGGGCTACAACTACAACAAGATGAACATATTTGACCGTGATTTAATTGTAATACACGTTTCAAAATGATGCCGAAGTAACAACATACTGATACCGGATAGGAAAAACCATGAATTAAGGCTTTGACAAGTCTGCAGACAGACAGCAGGCGAAAAACCTTTTAAAATGCGTGTTTTCTAATGGAGATTTGGCTAAGCTAACGTTGTAAATGCTCCGACCGTCCACACTCACAACAACGGGCTATACAGACATAAATAAACCAGCGACTGTATTCGCCATGACACAGACAGTATGTGGCTTGTACTTGTTTAACTTTTGTCAAGTTTCTGAACAGATATGAAGAGCTGTGAGCTCTGAGTGCTAAGAGCTAACGGCTGTGTTGTTTTTCTGGGGAGCTCATTGAAGATGACGTCACGGCTCCGCCTACACTGCTTTACTATAGATCAGGGGTCGGCTACCCCTGGCACGCGTGCCAGCATTGGCACGCGGCACCGTAACCAGTGGCACACTAGGAATAAGTGGAATAAGTGTGCAAAAATATTTAAATTGTATTTTCGGATCTTGAACGAGACCGCCGCCAGAGCGCGTCTCCCCGTTACCTGCAGAAGGAAGCCATGCACGCAACGCAGCCCCGCTGTCTTTATCTCCAGGTGACATTCTGCCGCTTTCCTCCGTGGTGCAGTGCTGATCGTTTCACCACGGAGGAAAGCACTTCACTAATTGCAGTACCCATAAGGAGCTGTACAAATGCCGCAGTTTTTGCGTGGCTGTGTATTTAGTTGAAAGCCCAGTGGCGATCTGCTCATCTCTGATCGACATAATATGCTACAAAGGGGCGGACTGGCCATCTGTGTGTTGAACTTTCCTGTCGGCTCCCAGACCGTAGTCGAGGAGGGCAAAAGCAACAAGCTTCAGATTCGATAACCCACTTTAGAGAGAGGCGAGCTCTTCTTGGGAGGCCGTTGCATTTATTTAGCTGTTCTTCTGTTTCACAAAATACATCACAGACCTCTGTTTTCCTGCTTCCTCGTTTCACTTCCAGAAACATACACACGTTCTCTCCATAGGTTCTCTCACTGTCGCTCTACCATCCACAAACACACATGCACAAGCCACACCCCTCTCTCTCTCTTAAAGGGACAGCGATCTCATCTCACTCTGCATGACCCTAATATCATAGCATGTGTGCTCTGGAGAATCACAGAACGGAGGATCGTCCTTATTATTATGCCGTTTAAACCAATTATTTAAATGTGTTTGTTAAATTCGGCATCATGGGAGTTGCGCTGACAGGTCCACACACTGCTTCCCCGCAGCGAGGCTCCCCCGCCCTCCTGCTGATAGTTGAAGAGCGTCAAGCTCCTCAACCCCCCCCCCGTTGATAATACTCGATCGTTGGCACGCTGATAACAATTATTTTTTAAAATGGCACTTCATATCAAAAAGGTTGCCGACCCCTGCTATAGATACTACCCCAGTCCCTCACGAGTCTAAAAAACAACTCACGTCAACGCACGTAAGCAACGTGGGCGCCAACGTGAGCGCTCTCGTGACCAAAATATTTGACGGCGCTGATTGGCTGAAATTATGTTTCGGCGGCACAGTTTACTATTGAGACTTTTGCAACGTGCTGGTTGCTGCTGTTTGGCTCGGGGGCAGCGCCCCGTAATGATAAACTAATGCCAAGGGCAAGGCCAGGCAGGAAACATGTGACTTATCAGTAACTTTAGACATCGTAACACAATTTTAAACAAGATTTGATTGTAGATTATACATTTTACTGATACCAATTGTATGATATTTACCTTGTTCATTAAAAATTAAAAATATAAAATATATATATTTTTGAAATATATATATTTTTTTTAATTATTTTTTTTGTACGTGGGAAGAGGTGGGGCGGCGCCCCTATGGGCCGGCGGCCACTGTGTATACCCTACTTTTATAATTTTCGAATCATAAATCTAATCGATAGAAGATAGATAGCGTCACTGCACCACTCTCACCGCCGTTAGAAAGTAGCAAGCAACTGAAGCAAGTGCAATTATGGAGGGTGGAGATTTGGAGTATTTAATCAAAAATAATTGGACTAAACTTCCGCTGCAGCAGCAACAACAAATACAATCTGATGACAGGCCAATGCCCAAACTGGAGCTGTGTACAGCAAGGAACAAAGGAGCGAACCGGACGTAAAACGTTAAAGGTCTCCTGATTTAGTTTGTGAATGAATGCTTATTAGAGTTTCGGCTGGAGGCATGTGTAAGTCCTGCATCTGTATGATACAAATGTGTGTAAAATGATACCGGGCGCTGTAATCACTCATCTGGTTACGTTATTACAGTAACGTAACCCCCCCCCCCAAAAGAAAGGACTTATTATTGGCTTCCCCTAATTATTTCCCCACGCCACGCTACTGGTGGAACCCGGTGCATTTCTCCGTCTGGATGTGGAGTACTTTTGCTAAATGTTAAGACAAATTGCTCGTGTTACCGCCCTTACATGATAAACTGTTATTGCACTTTTGGTAACGAACATTGTCCACATCGAGACGGCTAAAGTTTAACCACACCTCGGAGCGCGTTCTCTCCGCCATCTCTTCCGTGTGTGTGTGTGTTGCATGCATGTAGCAGCTGTGTGTGTGTGTGTGTAAACTGCCCCGCCCCCTCGCAAGCAGGCGGGGTAGAGATCTCTCGTCTGAATTGGGAAGATCGAAAATACATTATAGACGCATTTTGTAGTCATATTGCAGATTAGAAACGAGTTGGTGACACTAAGACTGCGATATAATGTTTATGTAGCAATAATACATATGACATATGTTTTCAATGTCTCCTGTACCGATTAAAAAGAGCGATAATGTTGGAGTTTAACGGGGTGTAGAACACATGTGATGACGTCACCAACGAATCGACGACTGAATTAGTTGCCAACTAATTTGGTAATCGATTTTAATCGATTAAGTGGATTAGTTGTTGCACCCCCAGTTTCCTTACACATATTTATGTATAAGGGACAATAAAAAGTGCATTTTGCATGATCGAAGACCTTTAATAAACCAATACCTATGGCACCTATAGTAAACCATAACTTCACGTATAGCTACAGTTGTCAGTCCACAGGGTTTTCATTCAGAATGTCAAACACAAAGTCACTCTCACCTCCAAACATATGATAAAAAATGCTGATCCCGCTGCTTTTAAACTTTCTATTCAGCAGTTCTGAAGTGCCATTGTGGAGAACCAGCAATTGCAGTTTAATGGGTTGGTCTGCCCTCCTGGCTTGAACTCAGAACTTCAGAAACAGCCTTTTACTGCCAATCACACATTAATGGAACAGATGGCTTGTTCTGAAATAAAACAGCCATTGAATAGTTCAAAAACAGAATTAACTGAGGCTGGGGGGAAATATTAGCATGAGGTGACCTGCTCAGCAGCATAGAAAGTCAATATTTAGAACAAAGTAGAACACTATTGCATCAGAAGGGCTGTACAGTGTTTCATTAGACTGTGCTGCTGTGAAAAACCTTGAATGTATTGGTAGGTTGAGCAAGTAGGCCTACAAATGATAAATGGTGATTTAAACTATTCTTTATTTATATTAACAAAGAACTTAATCCTGCTTTTTCAAAATCACCTCTAGTTTCAACTAAACATCTTTGTCTCCACTCCTTCCCACTTCATCCATTGTCCCCGCTTAGCTTAGGAAGCTGTTTTGGCACAACTTACTGTTTCCTCCACTGTACTGGAAACGCAGCCAATTTCCTTCTTTGTGCGGATGTTCCTTTGTTCCACTCTGGTTTGCGTATGCCAAGACTCAGAACCTCATGACCTTGCAGCACATGCCCTATGATATGTCTTAGTGCCAATTGTGCGTGCTGAGTCGCTTCTTATGGGTTAATTTTCCACTCTATTAAGAGAATTGCTATTCTTAGTGACCATATGCAGTGCATGCAATGCAGACAACATTTTCTCTCTGCTTCTTCACATCTGTTTATAAAAGCTACGTGGTTGCCCCTTCAAGTAGAAACTGAAAGTCAACCCAATAAATCAAATGACAATGGCTTAGCTCTCCTTAATCAGTTCTTGGAAAAGCAAAGTAGATAAAGAGTGCATGCCAACATACATGTCAGGAATTATTACCAATCTTTTTAGTCAAAGCAGATTAGTTCTACTCACGTCCCCCACTATCAAGCCAGGCAATCTTTCATTGTCCTTGATTCTGCAAACTGAGCTTTGAAGATACACATCAGTAATAGACCAACAGGAAATCATTTTACACCACGTTCTTGAACTCTTATCAGAGAACAGTGTCGTAATAAATCGGAAATTAATTTCAAAGACATTACATCCCTTGCTATCACCTGAAATTAAGTCATGCTAAGTGAAGGAAGATATTCCCAAAGTGTAGCCAACCCTGGTTTAAATATATCCGGGATTTCTAGGTATGAATATTAAGTGTGAACTGCCTTTTGTGTCCAGAGACCAGGGGCTGCTTAGAGTAAAAGAAGGTAGGGTAGCTGACTGACACAGTAATAGATCTGAGATCAATGAAGTAAACTCTAAGGGACTGTGATGTTCAGTGCATGTTAAATAAAAAAAGGAGGCGCTGAAACATTGTTACTACAAACAGCCACAGCACACTGATAGCAGTATTCTTTATGAGAGCTGTCCTTCGACAAAGACATGTTTACTCAACCAACACTATCAATTAGTCGCTAAGTAAATGGCAAATACAACAGAGTCTATTTACAGATAATTATGCAAAAGAACCACTCTAAATCTTGTGTTTATCAAAGATGTGCTCATACGTTTCTTGGAAATAAGTCATTTAGCATGAAACAAAATACAAACAAATCAACAATCAACTAAAGAAATATTAGTCATCTAAGACAAAGATAACAAATGAATCAACTAATCAAAGTAAGGGAGGACAGACCGACTATGGGCTTAGCAGGTTTCAGCCTTCATTACTAATCGTTATTTCTGGGGTTTGTGAAGGCATGAGTTGAAGTGCTAATTTAAATAGTAATCTTCTAACATTATAATGCAGCGGGGCCTGCACATCAGATTAGCTATTGCATGAAACATCTGCATCATGCTTACTGGAAAGTAAACCATCCATAGTCCCTATGGTGTGTTCATGTGACGTTTCTGATCATATTTTCTCATGAGTCTGAACTGCTCAGTGGAAAAGATCTTACAACTATAGCCCTGCCAATGGAAAAAGTAACATGCATATGTTGTCATGCTCATATGCTGAACTAAATTGTGTCAGGGCAAGGTCTTAAAAATCAAACTTATCAATTATACTGTAATGAAACTAATGTATTACTCATCCAGTGATATTTGATATGGGTGTTGCAATGAAAGATTTAGTTAAAGGTCCCATGTCATGCTTTTCCAGTTATTACCCGTCCCCTTGTGTGTTATGAAGGTTTTTATGCATGTAAACGGTCTGCAGAATCAAACCCAGTACACCCTGTAGGGAGTAAAACTCTAACCCAGAAAAGACCTCCCCAAAATGCCTCATTGGAGATTTCTAATTTTCCAATGTTTTCTTCCTGGGTATCGCGATGTAGGGATACCCAGCAGCCACGCCCAGAGCTATGGCCGCGCCCTCTGCCAGCTGAACATATATAATGTTGGAAGCTCAGGTTCAGTTCAAAACTGTATCCAGTCATGCCAACGAGGGTCTGTCTTGTAAGGGGAAATCTTCAATGTATGCCTTACCGAGGGCAGCACCACAACGAAGTCAGTGGTTGATATTTCTTGTTAACACTGTTCCTTCAGATGTTCGAGCCGGTGTTACAGTATAAGTTGAGTCATGACAACTGGCGACATTCTATTATTTTCGTCATAGGAATCCGGGGCGTGTACATTGAGGACCCATTGTTGACTTACCAGGAAAGAAACATCGTTTGTCGTTTACGTTCATCTTTTGCTATATCTGCCTTCCTAAGATCACTTTGCTGCACATTCAGTACTCGTATGTGAGGTTGTGGGTGAGAGTCCGATATCGTGACGCTTACAGGGAGGTATCGAACATTACAAAGTAGGTGACTGTGTGGATGCCTGTTCAAAACATTGCAAACTTCAATAAATCATTTAAATTATATATTTGTGTCCGACTTTCATTTGTTCATCGTTCTTAATGTGATGTATAGTAGCTTTGATAGCTGTCCATACCTTCAGACAGCCTAAAAGTAAAACACAAGTTGTTTATTCACAGCCCGAACGCTCATCGAGATGACTGGATCAGTCATGACAACTTGTGATCAGCTCCGATTAAATTGTGATATCAATTCTGTAGCTAACCTCCAGGGAGCACGTTTATTTTATGAAATAAACGTTAAACGTTAGGCTTAAAGGCATAATAGAACTACCGTATTATATGTATTCAACTTGTGCCCCGCTGGACTTACTTTTCTGTGGTTTACCGTTACTGTGACATATCAGTATAGCCACGGAAGATAGTTTGTGTGTTTAATTCCCATGCATCAAGGTTATTTTCATGTATGTAATTGTTTTTCCTGCACAGTGTAGAGTCTTGTTGTGATGAGAGGGATACAGGTATTTCATAAAATAAACGTGCTCCCTGGAGGTTAGCTACAGAATTGATATCACAATTTAATCGGAGCTGATCACAAGTTTCATGACTGATCCAGTCATCTCGATGAGCGTTCGGGCTGTGAATAAACAACTGGTGTTTTACTTTTAGGCTGTCTGAAGGTATGGACAGCTATCAAAGCTACTATACATCACATTAAGAACGATGAACAAATGAAAGTCGGACACAAATATATAATTTAAATGATTTATTGAAGTTTGCAATGTTTTGAACAGGCATCCACACAGTCACCTACTTTGTAATGTTCGATACCTCCCTGTAAGCGTCACGATATCGGACTCTCACCCACAACCTCACATACGAGTACTGAATGTGCAGCAAAGTGATCTTAGGAAGGCAGATATAGCAAAAGATGAACGTAAACGACAAACGATGTTTCTTTCCTGGTAAGTCAACAATGGGTCCTCAATGTACACGCCCCGGATTCCTATGACGAAAATAATAGAATGTCGCCAGTTGTCATGACTCAACTTATACTGTAACACCGGTATTGTACTGTGTGCGCGGCATTTCACGGACCAAAGCTTCGCAAACATTGCAGCGATTCATGCGGGATATGCACAGCGTAGGACATTGAAGGGCGATTCTGTTCCTACTTTGTTTGGACCAGCGGGAGATTCGGGTACATAACCTGTAAGTATCCATTGTTGTCTGTGTATTTATGATGTTTAAAACAAACAAGGTATCTACCACGACTGTAAACGTTTTTTGGGCTGCTCAGCCATTGACACAGTGCTAACTGGGCCAACTAAGTTGCTAGCGGAAAACATTGTTTTTATGCCAGCTAGAATGAATGACCGAACGTAGCAGACTACCCGTATACGATTGCAATTATAAACATGTTCTTGCTAGCCTAGACTAGCTGTTGTTCATAGCAGGTTGGCATATTACACTGAACAACTAGCAAACGTATGTTAGAATATTAATCTAGCTGGCAAGCTAACGAACCTAAAACAACTAAGTTTCTCTAATATTTTGTGAGTTGCATTTGACTTCGTCCAGCTAGATCAGGAAACTCCTGGCGTATCTGGCACATACACATGATGATCACCGGACACAGACAGGGCTGCTGTTAACGTCGGTCTGTACAACGAAATTGTGTCAAAACTACGCCAACCGGCTGCGGAGGGAGACTCCCCCCCTTCACTGGAGAACTGCGCTACAGCTGATCACAACGTTCACACTCTGTCACGAAGTACTGCACTAGCCCCCCACGTCGACTTTCCTGAAGTGCTCCCCCGTTGATAGAAATCAACACGTAATGAATTAGACCCCACGGTTTGATGATTTGATGTTATAATAAACATACATACTGTATGTTAAATGGATATATCTGCCTTCTTTCATTTATCTTTCCATTCCCACAACAATATACATAAAGATATGGCATATTTTGGACATACCGGTAGTTCGAATGGTGATTAATCATGATTAATTCATTTTTAAGCTGTGATTAATCTGATTCAAAATTGTAATCGTTTGACAGCACTAATATTTACACATTTTGTGGATTTCTAAAAATAAAGTTTGATGGAAATACTTCGTAGCCTTTCTTCCCTGAATTATTTGCTCCTATAACATATCACTGTATAGCAAACCATGATTTGATTTTTCATCAAACACAGTAGTAGTTTATTTCAGGTAAAAATAACGTACTCTTCTTCCGTTCTACGCCTCAAAGGTCTATAATCGAATCTGTATGTTATGGAGGTCCTGCAGACTGTGGGGTATATATGGTGTATATCTTGGCATATGTTGTATGCTACTGTTGGTGTTTTCAGCTAGCTGGCTACATAATGTTGCAACTGTCAGCTGCTAGGCTACCTTTCTAATTTCTTTGCAACAAACGTTTTCCACTTCGGTAGGCATCATGGCGCAGTGCACCTAAATAACAACAGTTATGTACAGTTCGGTTAGTTAGCGTATAACATACAGTGGGGCAAAAAAGTATTTAGTCTGCCAACAATTGTGCAAGTTCTCCCACTTAAAAAGATGAGAGGCCTGTAATTTTCATCCTAGGTATACCTCAACTATGAGAGACAAAATGCGAAAATGACAGAGGTCAAACGTTTTCTGTAAGTCTTCACAAGGTTTTCACACACTGTTGCTGGTATTTTGGCCCATTCCTCCATGCAGATCTCCTCTAGAGCAGTGATGTTTTGGGGCTGTCGCTGGGCAACACAGACTTTCAACTCCCTCCAAAGATTTTCTATGGGGTTGAGATCTGGAGACTGGCTAGGCCTTGAAATGCTTCTTACGAAGCCACTCCTTCGTTGCCCGGGCGGTGTGTTTGGGATCATTGTCATGCTGAAAGACCCAGCCACGTGTCATCTTCAATGCCCTTGCTGATGGAAGGAGGTTGTCACTCAAAATCTCACGATACATGGCCCCATTCATTCTTTCCTTTACACGGATCAGTCGTCCTGGTCCCTTTGCAGAAAAACAGCCCCAAAGCATGATGTTTCCACCCCTATGTTCCACGGTAGGTATGGTGTTCTTTGGATGCAACTCAACATTATTTCTCCTGGGATTTTTGCTCACCGTTCTTGTGATCATTTTGACCCCACGGGGTCAGATCTTGCGTGGAGCCCCAGATCGAGGGAGATTATCAGTGTTCTTGTATGTCTTCCATTTTCTAATAATTGCTCCCACAGTTGATTTCTTCACACCAAGCTGCTTACCTATTGCAGATTCAGTCTTCCCAGCCTGGTACAGTTCTACAATTTTGTTTTGTTTGATCTTGGCCATAGTGGAGTTTGGAGTGTGACTGTTAGAGGTTGTGGACAGGTGTCTTTTATACTGATAACGAGTTCAAACAGGTGCCATTAATACAGTTAACAAGTGGAGGACAGAGGAGGCTCTTAAAGAAGAAGTTACAGGTCTGTGAGAGCCAGAAATCTTGTTTGTTTGTAGGTGACCAAATACTTATTTTCCACCATAATTTGCAAATAAATTCTTTAAAAATCAGACAATGTGATCTTCTGGATATTTTTTTCTCACTTTGTCTCTCATAGTTGAGGTATACCTAGGATTAAAATTACAGGCCTCTCTCATCTTTTTAAGTGGAAGAACTTGCACAATTGGTGGCTGACTAAATACTTTTTTGCCCCACTGTATATACGGCTGTACCGACGCCATTGTAAGACTGATGTTTGGCTCCGAGCCGAAAAAAGCAGCCTCTCTGGTAGTGGTAGAACAGAGTGGCCGAGCTGACCAATCAGAGCACACTGGGCTCACAGGGAGGGGGGGGGGGGGCAGGAGCTCCAACAAGCCGTTTAGGACAGAGAGTGAATACACATACTATACAGAGATGCTGTATGAGAAACCAATGTGAGTTTGGAAAATTGCATAATATAAATATATTTTAGTATACCTCAACAATGGAATTATGATCAGTAGAAATTTAAAGTTGAACAATGAAAAGTCTTTCTTCTTTGATCAAGTCAAGATTCTAGTCAAATTAAAGTCTGCACAGAGAGGCTCTTTGATGTCGTACCATGCATGGTGTCATCAAGCAGTGGATAGTCATATAGAGCAGTATTTGATGTGCATGCTCAAAAAGTATAGGACAAAGACATTTGATGGCCAACAAGATGATCCTTACATGCTGTGCTCAGCAACTGGGAAACACAAAATCCATATCACCGGTGTACAAGGAATTTCAAAAGCCAAATCTCATTTTAAAGTTTAATACCTACCCCTGGGTTGAGGTAGTTGCTGTATAGAAGTAACGTATTTTAAGGAAAACCCTTCATTCAGCAAACAGCATTTTCTTCAAATAAAACCTAGGCGCTGTTCAGATAGACACTTTCAACGGATGGCTTTTGTGCTCTTTATTATTAAATTGCACTTCTCTCACCACCTACCAATTTCCACACGCACACACACATGCACGCACGCACACTTTCAGTGAGACTGTAGCCTGTTGATTCACAGAAGATATCATGCAATATCCTGCATCATGCCTTGACATGTTTCTAAGATACACTTTCAAACCAATGTAACCAGCTCTGTAACTTCATGAGTTGTGCCAAAATCTATAACCACCACTCCAAGGCATCTTGATAAAACTAAAGAAAATATCAGAAGGCAATCGTTGGTATTAGGGATGCTCCGATCGCCAATTTTGGGGCCGATCGCTGGAATCAGTATCGGCCGATACCAATCGCCGATCCGATCGAGTGGGCGGGGCCTATGGGGATCTTCCATTTAAAGCACTGGTTCTCAACGGGGGCGGTACCGCCCCCCAGGGGGCGTTCAGAGAACGTCGGGGGGCGCTGGAAGCAATATTTTTGAAAGGGGGGCGTTGAGGTGTTCTTGGGGGGCGTTCACGAATAATGTCTTTTTGTCATGAAAAACGCTGGCCACCCACAGCGTCTTTTCCTGTACAAAAAGCAGCTGTCAGCATCTTTTGTTGCTATAGGAAACCACAACTCTGCTTGCGATTGGTCAGCTGTCAGCAGTGTTATTACGGGTACGTTCGTAAATGCACGAACGGTCAGTCCGCTCGGACAACCCGTCTGTTCCGCCAGAGCACCCAGCTGTGAGCGCTCAGAGCGCAGCGCTCTGGACTGTGGAACGGGGACGCTCGGAGCGCTCTGAGCGCATTTACGAACGTACCCTACAAAAAGCAGCCGGGAGCGGACCGGAAGTCGTTGTAATTTTGGGATCGCGACTGTTAATAATCTGTGTCACTTTGTTAAATTTTGATATGTTTTGATATGACAAATTCCACTAACAGATTGGTCAGTTTATGAAAATAATACCCGTTTCTATGTCTGCTACGACATGGAAGAGCTGGCTAGCCAGGCTGCTCCACACAGAGCTGTTTGTTCAAAATTACAACGACTTCCGGTCCGCTCCCGGCACGATGTCTTGTCATGTCACCAGCTAGCCCTCTAGCGTTATCGTGACACTACTTGTGGCCAAATCTAAAAGTCCACCTCTCCACAAGTCTCTCAATGTTGCAGTAAAGGCAATAAACAAAATAAAAGCCCACGCCCTGAATAACAGATTGTTCCGACAGCTGTGTCAGGAAAATGATGAGACCTTTGAGCGTCTTCTTCTCCACACTGATGTCCGCTGGCTCTCAAAAGGAAACTGCCTTGCTCGTTTTTGTGAGCTGTTTGACAGCATCGTGGAGTTCCTGGAGGAGGTGGATGCAGCTCTCGGGGAACAGGTGTCATCCAGCCGCTGCGACATCATGTACCTCACAGACTTCTTTGGCAAAATGAATGAAGTAACGCTGAAGCTCCAAGGAAAAGGAGTTACTCTGATCCAGAGCAAGGCGGTCATCCACAGTCTCACCTCCAGGCTGGATCTATACCGGCAGAGCATAGGCAGGAGGCAGTTTGCTCATTTCCCGCTGTTGACCAAGGTGATCTAGCCTAGGCTACTAAATAATGATAATAATAAATAATACATGTAATAAATGTAGGCTACTCTATGCAACACTATATTTGTGTTCCTGGTTAGTATAAATAACTTATGTTCTGAATGTATTATGAGAATAAAGAAACATCAATTAGTAAACTAATTAGCAATAAAATAACCAGTTTAAAATCAGATGGTAACATTCTGCACCGATAACAATTTCCTGGTTATACTCATTGCAGGTGTCTGAGGCTCTTACCGATGAGCGCCTTCTCATTTACACAGACCACCTGAGGATGGTGAATGCCGATTTGAAGATCCACTTCAGAGATCTTTTGGACCTCGATGTTCCCACCTGGGTGGTGCAGCCCTTTCAGGCGGACGTGGCGGAATGCGAGCCAGCAATACAGGAGCATCTCATCGACATCCAGAGTGACGATGAGGCCCAGGCTATTTTCCGCACCTCTGGCTGGGGCAACTTGTGGGTCAAATACTCTCAGCGTTACCCGGCTCTCTGGGAGAAAGCGAGGCTGCTTCTTCTGGCTTTCCCAACCACATACCTCGTGGAGCAGGGATTCAGCCAGGTCCTCCACATGCAGTCCAAGTACCGCAATCGCTTGAACTAGACGGCCTCAGGTGCACTGCGACTGAAACTAAGTTCTCTGCAACCCGCAGTGAAGAAACTGGCGGAGAACCACCAAGCGCAGGGCTCACACTAACCTTCCCCCCCCCCGCAATTCGGCGAAATGCAACACCTTTCCGACCTGTTAGTTCTGTAGGCCTAATGTACAGTTTTGTAGCCTACTGTTTGTTCTGCACTGGACATGTGTGAAATTGCTGCTGTTCCGTAGCAGTCTGTTTGTATTCTCTGCCCTTGTCTGAGTTTGTTTAACACTCATAAATATCATTTTAATTCACATTCACATGGCTTTTCTGCTCTCTGGTAAACTAATGATAATGATATTCCAACTGCCCAGTTAAATCAAATCTATTATTTGGCATTCAGTGACATTCTTTTTAAATGATATAACACAGAATTTTAGTCAACATTAATATTCAGGGAAGAAAATAAGTCTACTTATTTTGATGGGGGGCGGTAAGAGACCTGGATAATGGACAGGGGGGCGCTGGCCCAAAAAAGGTTGAGAACCCCTGATTTAAAGTGATGTTTAAAACTCAGTTAATGGGGCTCATTCACTGGTGCTTCCACAAACAACAACCAACATAATTACATTCAAATGAAGTACATTATTCAAGTTTACATTGACTTTGGATAATAACACGGGAGAAATGAGCGGAAGCGCTCTCTTTTCCTCTCTCCCCCCCCCCGACAGCCTGTCAGTATCGTCTCATGCAGCTCACTGATCCAGTAATGAATGAGTAACCCGACAGTGAAGAATAAATATATTTATAACTAGTTTAGCTTGTTCCAGAGGTAGATAAAATAGCTAAGTGCTATGTTGCTCCGCTCACCGGTCCGTCACAGCGGGCGGATCTGCAGGATTTCTGCTTCACACACGTTGCATACCGCTATTTTATTGTTTTTATTGTTTTGCCGCGCACAGAGAAAAGTGTCATGTATTTTACGTCATAACTTTACGTCATGCGATCGGCTCTCGCGATCGGCATTTTTATAGAGCCCCGATCGATCGGCAGAGAGTGAGTTTCGGCCGATATCGATTGGCGGCCGATCGATCGGAGCATCCCTAGGTGGTATCAATAATCCTAAAAAGAATAATAACAGCAGGGACCTATTTTCAATTTATATCCAATCTGATTAGTAAAAAGTTTTCTGTTTCCAATTATAACATGAGGAAAATTAAATATAAATGCATTAAATCTCATGCAAAATAAGCTGATACATTTATTTTAAAGCCTGACAATTCCTAAAAATGTAATTGACCACTTCTGCTCGGTTTATTTTTGTAAAAGGGGACTGATACCACTGGGCGGCACACAAGGGCTTGCAGCTGAACTCCCCCCCCCCCCCCACACACACACACCACTTCACTGCCATCCTCTACCCCACTGTGGCTTAATACTCATTCTTACAGGAACACTGCGGCTCTTAGTGCCCATCCAGTCAGGGCAGGGTGGGGGTGCACTGCAGCGTGCAAGGCTCACTTCAACAATACTGACTCAGATTTCCCTCTATTATCTTTCAGGAACGACGACCATTTTTTATCTTTGACATTGGATAGCGCATGAAAAGCTGGCATTGTCATTGAATAATGAGAATTAAATGTACATGATATATAAAGCTATTTTAGATTGGGAACATTTTGGCTTTATGCTCATATTTTGCGAAATATCCAAAGATGTCCTTTCTGTAACTACCAGTCTGTGTGCTTGTCTTTTTATATAGGTCGATACAGGTATCTGGATTTACGCATCTCTGTCCATCTGTGCTATCACAACAAAATCATATTGCCTCTCCTTCGAGACATGAAGTTGCCGGGGCAGTTTGCTGCTGAAGAGTTCCTCCAGTTTGGAGGTTAATCTGGGATTTGCGGGGCTGTATGAATCAGCATTAAGCCTCTGTCATTGACATAATAGTGAGGTTGCGTTCTCAGACACAGTTTAAGAGTAATGGAGATCTCATTGCTGATGTCCGTGAAGCCAGTCTGGAGGAGGCCAGATTGCTGCAGCGCTCGGCCTGCTGTCCTCATCACTCCTGCTATCAGGCTGGGCTATTGCAGCTGACCCCCATCCAATATCACTCAGACCTACAACTGTGTCCCCTACAACCCCTGACCCTTTACCATCAACTCAGTAATGGGGAGAGAAGACGAGCTTACTTTTCCTAATAGTGAAAATAGAAAAATATATATGAGCCCTTATTGGTTTGGACACTAATGCCATATTCTATCCTCAAAGTTAGAATGATGTATAGTGAAGATGAAAATGTACAATTATATCAAAGACAGTCATTCAATTAGCAATAAACAGAAATAATATTTTTGTATTGTAATAAGTTCCCTTTTCCCTGCTTTAATTGGCTATCTTTCCTATAATTGCTGTCACAAGAAAGATTTGTATTTCATATACATCCTACTGTACGTACTTGGAAGAAACTCCAGTCAAAACTACGAACATATGTGGCTGTAAAGTTCTTTCTGGGTGGGAGAGCTCAAACTCAGAATTAATGCTGAGTTGGTTCGGTGCGGCAATGCTATGTGGGAGGTGCAGCCATTTTCATTTCCAGAATCAATTCTGTCAGCACTGTAGAGAGATCATGAACTCGTGGACAATTATCCCGCTGATGAAAAGAAGGGTCCAATCATGGCTTGGTAATGGTGTTTCGTTTTCATTCTCTGTGAAAAGCCTCAAATGAAAAGGTATAATCACTCCAACGCTTTAAACGCAACTGCAGTACCATGTTTTTCTGAATGGTCTCCTAAATGTATCATGGAGGTTAAACTGGACATTCTCCTATTGTTTTTATTCATCAAATTTCCCAATGGGGAATCTAAAGCATTGACAGTCTTTAATCATTATGTATAGAAACATAACTCACTATTCAACACATATTAAAACAGGATTACATGGAAATCGGTGTCATATGGGAAGAGCTATAATAAAACTCTGTGGCCCTCCAACTATTTTAAACAAGTAGAGAGTGGTGGACCTGAAATTAGTACTTATTTCGGTTTGGTAAAAAAAGTTCTTCATTACAAAATGGGACAATTCTGAACATTCAGTGTTCCCGAAATTCAGGTTATAATATCGCTTTCCTATGCAGTTTAAAATAAGCATTGGCAAGGGTGGTGTTTTGTTCTAGTTGTGGAGCCAATTTGGATCCATTTACTGCAGATTAATCTGTAGGTTGCACACATCCCACAGTATGTATTTATCTTTTTGGCAACTCATTTTTCTTTTGTGATAAACTGCACATGTGTATTGTTGGAACAGAGGTGATCTGATTTAATCTTGTTGCGATGTGGGATCGTTCTCTGTAATATCTATTCTGAATACTCATTACTCAAAGCAAGCCTTAACTGTTGAATATCTGGATGTAATTTGTTCTTCTTCTTCTTTCTTTTTCTTCTTCTTTTGTTTTTTACATCTGTGATTTTGAATGTTCTGCAGTAATGCAATACTATATGATACAGTTGTAGTAATCTAACGTTTTAGGGTCGAAACTGCTTCACCAATTAAGAATCTGCTCAAAGATAGTAGGCAAACCCTTTGAGAAACCATGTAAAATCAACCTACCATAACAACATATTGAGGCTGGAAAACAAAACTGTCTCCGACCCCAATCATGTTTTGAACAGCAAATACGAATTGTTACCATTAAATCGGAGATCCAGGGTAGAGCAAAGTATTATCGTATCTTTCTGTCTTCATTTTGAAGCTCTCATTAGATGCCCCCCCACAGCCATCCTATCAGAATGGTTGTTTTTGACGATCATGAGTTTTGATCAAATTAAGATTATAAATGTGGGTTTAAACAATGACACATTGATAATAAAACATTATATTTTGATGTCGTACTGCATAATTCCATTTAAAAACGGGCCATACAATTGTACACCCTCATTATTGTTGCCAATAGCCACATTTTCCAGACCAAGATTCATCCCGAAGAGATAGCCAGTAAGTCTGAATCATTCTTTGTAAATAAAAGTTTCATGAAATAAGAAAGAATAAATAACATGTTGTAGAACGGTGGCCATCTGCTATAAGGTTTGTAAGATCTGATAGCCATGCCCCTAGCTTTAATTATCTCACAACACTGGGCATGAACATTACACCAATTATGTTTCTTCAGGCATCCACTGGGAGGAAACGTTACCCATTGCAGGTTCTCTATAGGGGATGCTTTGGCAGCAGCACATCTAATTACACCTATGGGGAGAATCCTTTGGATATCAGAATGGGCCAATTTGTGTTCATACTGGGCAATTAACCGCCCATGTATGCCCATGGCTATGGCTGAGCTGTTAGTGTTATTAAAAATACACAATGTACATGTGTCACTCTTAGAAAGGTTCACAGTGGTGAGTTATACCTTCTATAGGGTGCTTTCTGTGGAAAAGTGTGACTTATGCATAAGAGGCTTAACCTCCTCTCAACCCTGTGTTTAATTGCATGAATATTTCAGCAGTTACTGCAAGTCTTTTCACATGTTGTATCAGCAAAATCGCAAGTTTTAAGAGAACCACTTGAATAATTCATTTTGACACACACTTTTGTGCAATCCTCTGTTTCAGCTTGGATATTGGAAAGCCCATAACACGGATCAATGGGCTTTTTTTCCTGCATCAATACCTCATGTTATCCCAATTCTAACAATGAAGTTGATCTCTTTTATCTCTCTCTTGAAAGCTATGAAACCAAACCCTGGCAAACAAAGACACACACTTGTGCTTTAGTGAGTGGGCCACATATATAGACATTCACTCTCAAAGGTCAGTAGAAGATCTGTCTAGTAGACCTGTTTCCAAATTGCCTATTTGGCCAAAACAACATGGAAAATGAAAAGCAAAGCATTTCACATTTCCATACACCCCATGTAAACTGCGAGTCGAACTATGGGCTGCGTATTATACCTTTACACTTATTTAAATATTTTTCCATTGAAAGTAATCAGAGTTTATATTTTCAAAAGGTCAGTTGGAATAGCACAGCCCACGGCAAACTTTGGGCACACCGTTCCAGGAAGGTCCATGTTCAATAATGTATGAATGCATGCTGTTTCATAAAAATATATCCCAAATCAGGGATGTCTCTGATGAATACCCTATTACTGAGATAACCCTTTTATGCTAATAAAATGTCAGCGTTTTGACTGTTTTCTGGCCAGAAATCAGAATGAAATGATTCAGTGCCCATTTTTCAGCATGGCGGCTTTGAGACCAACTGCACACATACTGCCTGCTCTTCGTAAAGCGAGAGGGCTGTTTCAGCATTACTGGCGCTTATTCTGTGCTTTGTCATGCACTAGCTTTCAAGATCGAGACAGTCAATAATTAATTATAAAGCTTATGTCTGTTTTTCTTTGATAAAATAATGTTTGTGCTGCGGGATCTCGGCTTATTGCTTCCATTTGAGTCACGACAGGCCATACTGTGTCAGCTAAGGCCTGAGTTGAATTTCTCTCGCGCCTTCGATTGTGAGCCTTACAGCACCGCTGCCCAGAACTCATGCTATCCACAGCCTTGAACATAGTGCAAGCTGTGCACTCTCTCCCTGCAGGTAGGCAAGGTTCACAGCTCGACTTCTTTATTTATGTGCAAGTAGCCTGTGTCTCCAATCTGATACACAGAACCTGTATTGTTTGGGGGCTACTTTTGTAACCTGTCACCACCATTCATATCTATAAAATCTATGTTGTTATGAAGAAATTGTTTACTAGCGCAAAAACATATTCTTCCAGCCTTTTTTATTGCAACATATAAAAAACGGAATATTGCAATGTCAGGTTTTCCAACATTGTGCAGCCATAGTTTTTACATTAGCAGGAATGTAGCACGACAAGTGAAAGCAGAGCTCTGATTGTTTGAATTGGAATGTGCCTTGAACAATGTGTTGTCCAATGGTATGTCAGTTTATCCATATGAATGAAGCTCATTTTTATTTAGCTTTCGAGCTGCAATGCTTTGATGAATACAAAGGAAAGCCTCCAGGCACTTGGAATACAAATGAGAATGCTTCAATATATGCTTGTCAGTTTTTATATTTCTTTGTGCCCTTCTAGACCTGACATTACTAACAGGCCATTTCATATTTCAAGATTTGAGCGAAAGCAAGGTGACAGGCCTCAACTATAGTAGATGTCCACAGGTCATCTCCTTGATAGTGAGGGTCATGGTCTCACCTGCTTCACTCAGCAGTTGCCTTTTTCAGAAGCATGGTGTGTTCTTTTTTTAACACCCATGTCTTGTGCGCATGGCAGTTGACACTGAGGCCACTGGCCCTTACTTGTTTGTTTTTAAAGCAGTTGCCATTGTTAAGTGAACTATACCTATCAAATGAACACATAGGTAGATGCAGATGCTGTGAACAATAAAAGCAGATATAAACATAAAGAATGCAGTAGATAGTACAGTCAACTCAAACTTACTGATTAATTCATATTTGTAATAACATAGTGTGTCTACAGTAGAATTTGTTAGGAACCTTGACAGACACTTGGACTCAAACGCACGACTCAAAAGAAAGTTTGTTCAAAAAAAGTCTTTACTTTGGAAAAGTATAAAGTTCAAACAAAAATCACTCCTGAGAGGCAAAACGTAGCAAAGCAAATTACAAACGAAATAAACTTGACTATGGTCACAAAGTACAATAATCTCCTGGCGAGACAAGCTGGCTCTCTAAATGGCACAAGGCACAAGACGAACTGGCATAGGACAAAGGGAGACAGGACTGTTTATACATGAGGTAGGGGGAACAGGTGGAAACAATCAGGGGCGGGGCAGACGCTGACGATGGCGGGAAAACACACAAAGGGAGGAAGTAAGGGGACCTAAAATGAGAGACAAGAGGTAAGTACAAAAATAAAACAGGAAGTGAAATGACAGGACTAGACAGGTGAACAAAAGGACTTGACTAAACATAAATCTAACCTGGGCTATGAACTAAACTTGAAACAATAATATGAACCTGATTAACATGACATGAATAATTTAGCAGACATGACGGGATGTTACAAGAATATTCTTGTATGTTTAACACAGACAGAGATGAATGTGAGTTAACCTCAAGTTCCCCCTAGTAACTTTCTTGATTGGTCAACAAGGAAATGAAAATGCTAACTATACAATATACCTGATTGCTCCATGGTCAATTAAGGCTTAGGGGGAAGCAGATGAAATCAATGGTGTTCTTGCAGAGGATTTAATGGAGAATTAAAACATGTTAGGAAATGTCCGACATCTCCCAGCTTTACAAACTTTAGGGCTTGTGTGGGAGTCTGTGTGTAAATAAAAGAGGGCAGTAATAAGCTCCCTAGTCCTGATAATTGCAGTCAATTTAGCTATGAGTAGATGTGAGGGTGAATGGAGCTGGTGTTATCTACATGGGCCCAGCCTGTGATAGTAACGCACGGTCCCAGGGTCCTGGGAGACTAATAACACAGTAGGATTACTGAGAGCTCACTCTGCTTGCACCAAGGACATTGCCAATAACAACTTTATCAGCCTCCTCCATGCGCCTTGGGTTCTGGCATTTGTAACTGCTGGAAATTAAGAATCGCTTTGTTTTGTCTCCAAGCTGGGGATTGTCGACTGTGGCTGTAATCAAGACAAAAAAAATATTCGTTCAAAAACCTTTTTGATAAAACCTTGGGCAATTTCATCATGTCACTGTCATTTTGCCACATCCCTATCAGTTGATTAATCAGGCAGAGTTGCGGAAGACAACCATTTGAGGTTTCGAAGGATTTTCTAAGAAGACTACGGCCGTCTTCGTGCTTGACAAGGATGTCAGACAACCTCATAACCTCTTAATGGGGGCTAAGGAAGAGCACACAGGCCTACTACACATTTTGATTTGCATATATTTGCAAAGCCATTTAAACCCCCATCATTTTATGCTTTGTGTCTATAAACATAACACATCAGTGGTGAGGTAGAGTGGTGGTTCAATCCCTAACCTCCTGCAGTCTACATGTCAAAGTGTCCTTGGGCCAGATACTGAAGGTCCATTGTATTTTAGCGTGTGATGTTTATTGTTCCTGATCAGCAGGTGGCACTTTGTATGGTACATGTAGCCTCTATCACTAGTGTATGAATGCGTGTGTGTGAATATGAAAATAATGTATGAAATCAATATTGAAATAACCCGTTAGTTGCAGCCCTATTGCCATCTAAGAAATGTAACACCCTGAAGATTACTTTCATCATGCTGTCATAACCCGCTAATATACCAATGTAGAAATGCATGGCTAGTGTCAAATGTCTAGTCTTATATCTACAATTCAGTTCAGAATCAAGCACACAGATAAATTAACATTTAACAATAGCATAACTAGAGCACTTCCTGCAAAATACATAACAAAATGATCTACTCTTGTTGCAAACAATCTCCATTTCCTGCATCTCATGATCCATATTGCCAAAGAACGAGTGCAATTCTCTTTCCTGCTCATAACTGAGTTTGCTGAACCAGATGTTTTTCCCCCTAATTTTGTGCCATTGTGCAACACTGCATGATAAGAAAAATGTTGCCCCCCTCCCCTGAAATGAGCCAGATGCTGCTGACATTGCTGCACTGCAGGGAGCACCTGACATTAACACAGTGTTCTTCAGGGATGTGTTTAATATGTATAGGAGCCCTTTTCTCTTTGAGCAGACGGGCCATCTTATCTCTTGAAGAGATGAATTCAAACACTGACCCCCATCCAGTAGCTAGCATGCACATGCCTTAAAGGGCCCATGTCATGCTTTTCCGGTTATTTCCCGTCCCCTTGTGTGTTATGAAGGTGTAGCGAGTAAAACTCTAACACAGAAAAGACCTGTCTATGCTGCCCCAAAACGCCTCGTTGGAGATTTCTCATTTTCCATCGTTTGCTTCCTGGGTTCTGTGATGTGTGAATACCCAAATCAACAACAAATGACCCAATTGGCCCAAATGGACCAATCCGGAGCACCTCACACACCACACATCCCTTGGTTAACTAACAGGGAGTCCCCATTGACTTGCATAGAGCTCCCTGAACGCTGGTAATAGACAAGTTGGGATGGCGGAGAAATGCTCTCCGCAGACCCATTCTCACAGCGTTATAAACCTTTTTTCTTACTCAATATCAAGCCACACTTATTGTTTTTACTTCGGCTGTGAGTGCTTGTGTGTGCTCAGGATGAGTTTCGCTGTGTTTCGCTGTATCGCCGACCCGGAAACCTGTCCTCTCCTCGCAGCAGCGAGCAGCAACGAGCCTCGCAACGTCCCGACCAATCAGAGCACACTGAGCTCACAGGGAGGGGGGGGGGGGGGGCAGGAGCTCCAACAAGCCGTTTAGGACAGAGAGTGAATACACATACTATACAGAGATGCTGTATGAGAAACCAATGTGAGTTTGGAAAATTGCACCATTTAAATCTATTCTAGTAGACCTCAACAATGGAATTATGATCAGTAGAAATGGCCATGACATGGGACCTTTAAGGTGATGGAGCAAAGCAGTGATGTTCAGAAAACCAGTCAGTTGGGTCTAAATGTGTTTAAATATGCTTGTCTCTCACCAGTCAATTGTTGGTGTACTGTAGAGCCTTTTTCCTCCCAGGCTAGCTGTACGACTTGATTGCTGCCGAGGGCTGATCTTCTCTGGCTAAGAGGTATCAAAAGGAATCTCAATGGACACGTTTCAGCCTGTAATAGCTGGTAATACACTGATTATTATTAAAAAGCCATCCACATATGGCACATTTCACAATATTCAACGATTAATAGTTGATTCTCTATTTATTTAAAGATTCTGCCGGTGTTTTTAACAAGGCTGAATTCATTGAGCCATACTATAGTCTGGCCTGTCAAACATATACATACAGTATATATAAAAAGCACAAACAAATAAAGCAGACTGAAAGGCATTTTACTAAAGCTGTTTTTGGTGGATTTATGTTACATTTACCTTTGAATTCCATAAAAAAAAAGAGCCATGTTGTAACCCACTTGTAATCTTAAAAAGGCAAACGCAGTAATAATCCATAACTCTGCATTTGTCGATGGGGTCACAAAATATGCAGTAAGATGTTAGAGCACAATTCATATAAATTAAACCCCTAAAAGTTTTCCTCGAAAGGCACCGAGCTAAGTCATACACATCTGCCATGAATGATTGTAAGACTGCACTAGAGGTGAGCTTAGCGTGTGGTTCAGCTTCCATGTCACTGACGGGATGAGTTCCTTTCAATTATAGTGACATAAACTGTCTGAAAGATGATAAGAACCTGAGCATATTTCTCTGAATAAAGTGTTGGAGGTTCACACTGTAATGTGTAAGCCATTCTTTGTCTCATACTGAACAGGCAGTGCAGTGAGAAACGTTTTTTGACATTTGATATGTGAACCAGTGTGCACCGATTTCATAGTAGTATATAAATAGCAGTAGATCAGAGGGCATAATGTAACAATTGAGATTGGGCATTTATGTGTTGTGAATATTGAATAAGGTGGGTACGGTGGTAAGGTGGGTTACACTGTAACCTTCCAACCTGCTCAATCATCAGCAATTAAAATCAGACAGCGTGTGGGTTCTGAGGAGCAGGTGAAGTTCAGTTTGAAAAGAGAACGGGGCTTAATGTCAAACGAAGAACAGCTGTGGTAAAGTCAAGAGCATTGTACATTATTCGTTACATAACTAACATAAAAGCGTTGCATGAAAGACACATTGTAAGATGGCGTGAGAAGAAGAACCACAGAATTGTTACTCTCGACTGGCTGGCCCAGTCTTAGTTAGAGCCGACGGGAGCCTGTATACTGGAGCTCGGTGGCTATTTCAGTGCTTGTTCCCATCGGGGATGGGTCTTAGCAACATGCCACAGGACATTATTTCATGCATCACTGAACTGCCTTGAATCTAATGCAGTCAGTTCTTGATTTATTTTGGCTGCTGCTGAATTTTTATAGAATATTGACTTTAATAAGACTTTGTTGTTCAATCCGTGTCGCCTCAAAGTACCTTATCACTGTAAACCTGTTGGCAAATATATATATTTTTAAAAGGGTTTACTAACTTACAATAAAGATTACGGTTATTCATTCAGTATCAAAAAAGGAACATGTACTAAAAGCACAGCACTGGAAACTTCTCCACTTACTGCGCAATGTGAAAGCAAAGAGGATGTGAATTAGCATTTTACACGTCCTTTTGTTTAACTGTGATTGTCATTATAAGTCCAGAACACAATGGACCTGTAAGAACAATGGTTTAGGCACAGTAGCTACACATTAAACTATGTTGAGACCTGTAATTTATGCTTGTAATTGTACGCTGTCTTTTCCAGTTCCGATTACTCCATGAGATTGCCGAATCTGGATGCTGATCTTTGGCCTTTGCAAAAACACCAAGATATTTTTATAGCACAGAATAATCAATGGTGTTGCAATTTGTAGATACAGTTATTTATTCTGTGAACTGCGTTCATTACGGTATTGTCACAATGTTATTATCTTGACAATACTCACTAGCTCTATGCTGATCCAGACAGAAAATCAATGTGTTCTGTCTGTGTGCACCATCAATGCAACCTTTTAATATGGTGGCAAAAATTAGAAATGTATTTCTTAAGTATAAGATGAAGACACATGTGTTGAGGAGGGTTTAATGGTTTTAGTTTACTTCACTAAAGCCAGCATCACTGAATATTGATGGGACCATAAGGAACTGTGACCAAATTCTGGTCATTTATGTGAATAATCTTCACTGGGAATTGTTTTTCACCCCCAACAGTTGCAGCTACAGACCGCAGGCTCAACTAATCCAGTTATCACGTATCAATAGTTTCAATCAATTTAGCCAATTAATCAAATGTTTTCCACACATAGACAGTTCCCTAAGAGAACAACTGTGTCAAATAGATGACAGCATGGAGCATGGAGAAACCGACCTTTCCCCTTTCCCGCTTCATTTTCTACCTGAAACAGTGTAACCTGATTTAACCAAAAAAAAGTCAGCTTTCTCCACTATGAGTATTATTAAACCAAGTAGGTTACCGTTCCAGAATGTAACTCCACCACAGCAAGCAATAACTTACGGCAGGACTGTCACATTCCTCTAACTAGGAAAGAAAATGGAATAGACGTCAAGAGAAATAATTAGAAACAAGTAGCATGCTCAAAGCCTTGTTTGGACTTTTGTTTTTATTCAGAAGATTGTGTTTGTGATTCTTCTCGTTTTATTTTACTTTAAGTGTAGGCCTTTTCAAATTCATGTTCGATTATAAATGAATAAATATGTAATTATGTTAAAATGATAGCACTTTGAAAAAACAGATTAAGAAAAATCAAGTGGAGATATTAATGAATCCACCTACTTGCAATTTATTTAGATAATGCTGTTTTAGAAATGATTGTTATAAAAACTATAGCAGGGTTTTGTCCAAACGGCATTTGCCCTCATAACAAAATACCGATTTCCCCCGTAACATTTTAAAGATATGCCAAAAAACTATATTTTCTGTTTGTCAAAAA
The DNA here is from genome assembly GCF_949606895.1 of Notothenia rossii. Lineage (NCBI taxonomy): Eukaryota > Metazoa > Chordata > Actinopteri > Perciformes > Nototheniidae > Notothenia > Notothenia rossii. The sequence goes on along the minus strand of NC_136901.1, from coordinate 71,831,169 downwards.
CTGTACAATTTCTCCAAATATATTAAAAGCTCCGACGTGGCGTTGTTGTTTACATCCACGGCGCCATCTTGTATACGGGCGTCATGTTCTTGCGAGAATTAATATATCTTATTTACAAGATAAGCACAATCATTCTATATTTTTCATAGAGAAACCCCTGTAATAGCATGATCATTTGTTAATTATAGTGTACTGGATGGCGACCGCACTGTTATAAATGTTAACACAGAAACCACAACTCCAACCTGACCCGATAAACCTTTCATCTTTTCAACACCGACTAACCTTTCCTCACAAGGCACTTTTTAACATGGCTGCTCCGTGAGAAATTAAACATCACTTGTGTATTTTTCTCTGTTTTCAGTAGCTACTAACTAATGCTGCTTTCTTGGAGAGGCTGGTTTAGCTTAAGGTAATGTAGTGGCACATTTCCACTGCAGCGGGGTAGCCCCGTTTAAGCGCCCTAAGCGTCCTCGCTCAGGCCTCGGGCTGCCTCGCTGGCAGTCCGAGGCCGTGGCGCATTTCCATTACAGTTTAGGACCTGGGGCAGCAACGCAGTGTAGGCGGGGCAGCAACGCAGTGTAGGCGGGGCATCTGTGCAGAGACATCCTGGAACGCTTTCACATTTCGAGTTGTTCCGTCGAGCTCCCGCTGGATTTTATCATCCCCAATGAGATGTAGGAACGTCGTCACCTCCTTGGTCGACCACGGTGTGCTTTTCTTTGACGTTGCCATTTTTGTAGCTCCTCCGTTTATAAAAATGCTGCAAGCTTGCTTCTAGATATATATATATATATATGCGACGCTAGTGATGATCTTGCGCGCGATCTTGTGACGATTCTCTCTGACCAATCAGCAGTCGAGAGTGTTGACGTCACTAGTTCGGCCCTGGCCCTGGCCTGATAGAACCACGATTTTATGGGGCCGGAAAAAGAGAGAAAAAGTACCCGCTAGCCGGTGCTACGCTATATGGAAAGGCCACCAAAAACTGGCCTGGCCGCTTGAGGACGATTAAGGACGCTTAAAAGGGGCTACCCGCTGCAGTGGAAATGCGCCATTACATTACTTGCATGTAAGTGGGTTTGTAACAAACACACAGTTAATTATCATCTACAAAGATACCACAAAAGGAGAAAGATAATCTTGGCAGCCTATTGTGATGCAACTATTGCCCTAACTGTGTTTTCTTTAAATGTTAATCATCGGGCCAACATAATTAGCCGCTGGTCCGGTGTAACACCCCGTGTCAAATGAAGAGCCGGACTTTCCACTGGAGAGTGATTGCACTTGAAAGTCTGGAAGATTAGCACACATAAGCATAGCCTCAGACAAAATTTCTCGGTTGGCAAACTTGATATTTGCTATGCAATTGCCTTGAAGGTTTTGAAGATTTAACAGTGAAAGTTGTGGCATTGTTGGCAAGAACATCTACAGAGACGTTTGTGTGAAACAACGCTCTTATGCCGTCTACTTATTTGAATTACTATGCGCTTACCAAGACTCAGGGAAACAGAGGCTTGATGAAGTTTAACATATTGATGACCTTGTTTTGTCATTTAATGGAGTGAAAACATTCAAATAATGACATTAAAATAAAATAAGACTCTACCCATTCACATGCTCGTCATTTGTTGCTCACCAAAGACATTGTTTCAGACCCTCTGGGTTTTAAATCTCTCTAGGGCTCTTCTTTTGTCATGATAAAAGGGAATTAGACTGTCAAACGGCAAAAGCCATTTACAGCGTCTCACTGTATTGATTTTTAAATTTTGTTTTGAGACTGTCTCCGAGTCATCTGGGATACATTTAACAAAGACTTGGTTATCCCCGCACAATACTTAACATTTCTCTCAGGGGAAATCAATGAGAGGTAGAAAATAATTAAATGTAGGAATTGTGCAATAACTATATTTGTGGGTAACCAAAGAGAAGGATGGTTAACTACAGAGGATTAAGTCATTCATCTGTTATATATTCTGAGACGCATTCATAGTCAGTTGACTAAGTAGTGCAGAATCTCGTGACCTGGGTCCAAAGAGCCGACTGGCATAAATATTAATAAAAGATGCAGGCACTTCCGGAGGCTGACGGAGTTAAAAGGCAGGACAGGCCAGCCAAAGAGAAGTGGACAGATATGCGGATGAATAGACATGTGACACACACAACACTGTGTGTCCAACAAGATAAAAAGCACTTCAATTAGCGCAGGAAATATTGATTACTTAGCTTTTCTTCATGTTCTCATTGGGACACGCTGAGCACCAAGGAGATATAGGGAAGATGGGTCGAGTATCTCCTATGGCATCTTAATTTCTTTATATCAATTTGTAATTAGTACACAGAATCCTTGTTGGATTAAACCTGATTCCTTAACTGCAATTAGAATAATTCACTTTGTTGCTTAGAAACGGTTTTGAAAATGCTTTTGATTGGTCACAGCCTTGGAGATGATCACTAAATTGTATGATTTACATTTGTGAAAAAGCATTCTATGTAGTGTACTGTACACTTCTGCCAACATTTCGCTTTGTATGCTTTTTCCGTGACTATTTTAGCAACACAATTATTAATGTGACAGCGGCGTTTACATGTGTCAGCATAAATTATTGACATTTGCGCGCACTCGGCTATAAATAGTGTTGTGGGAGAAGGTTTGTGCCTTCATCCTCTGACAGCCTTTCCATCGCTGTCACTGGCCACTCTGAGTTTATACAGTACAATAGTAAATGGCATGCGGACAAGGAAGTGCTTCTCTCTCACCATTTGTCTGTGAGGCAGGTCGATCAGTGTTCTGTCCTTGTTACTCTCATCAACATATTACAGTACTAAACAAAACCTCATTGTGCTTCTAAATACTCTAATCAAAATATAGTATTAAAACATGTATCCATTAGTCGATTAACTGGGAATTAAAAATGTTTACTAATCAATTAAGCGTACTGTCTCAAGCAGAAAAAGCATTTTTTCACATTAGTCCATTTTAAGTCAATTATCACAGAAATATCACACCACCATTATATGACACTTTAATGTTCGGTCCTTCACAGTTTATGTTAGGTCACAATTCAGTATCCAAATCGGAGGAACAGACAAAAGTCTAGCATTGGTCTAGCTCAGGGGTGCCCAACGATTCCCAGTCGATCGCGAGATGTGTCTAAAAATAGAACAACAATATTCTGTTTTGTCGTTAATGTATATAACATAATCTTCCTGTGCCAGAATAATGCACTTGAACGCATCAAAGCTTTGAGATTGGCATGACCATACATATAAACACTAGATGGCTCAAGGGGGAGTCACCAGCGTAGCTCACCGGCGGCCATCTTGCCACAGCCAACTACTGAAAATTGGTTGAAAATGTAGCAATCTACGGTTATTTCAATAGTGCACCATAGACATAATGTTATGAATGAGCAAGCTGCCTGTGGCAAGATGGCCGCCATGTGGCAACGTCGGTCTCCATTGGCCAGCAGCGCGGGTGAGTCATCTAGTGTTTATATCTATGGGCGTGACCCCATGTGTCGGGGCGTGGCTGGTGGGCAGTGGGCACTAGTTCGCTGACGTTGTCCGTGTCAACAGGAGTGACAGTCCGTACATACTCAAGACCAGGGGCGCAGCTGCCCTGTGTCAGGGGGGTATGCAGCAACAATTTTGGCACCCCCCCCAAAAAAAATTTTTTTATATATATATTATATATATATATATATAGTAATAATAAATAAATAAGTCTGCTGGACATGGCCTTTAAATAATAAGGGTTTATTTTAAAGCATATCAGCCACTGTAGGTCTACCATCATTAAATAATAAACAAATTTACACATTTACAATCATTATAATCAATGCAACATAAAACATTAAAACATTAAAATGCAAAAGTAAGCTTACAAAGATCCATTAGAACACACTCTGTTAACAACAACCACAGATGTAAATCACTTTATAGCTAACTCTGGTACCTGAACTGTCTTGTACACGGCCCCTGACAAATAAGCTAATAAATAATTTTTTTTTAAAAATGATGTAGCTTATGTAACAATGTTGCTACCTGAGATTGTAGTAGAGCACTCTTTAGTTGCTACTAAATCGTAACATGGCGTGCCTTTGCACTTGCCCATTTATCTAGTATTGCATCGAATGAAACAGTTCGTGCCACACTGTTTTCAATTGAAATGACTGCTAATTGGGTTAAGCGATCATTGCTCATGTTGGAACGAAGGTATGTTTTAATCAGCTTTAGCTTGCTGAATGATCTCTCGGCAGAGGCAACTGTCATAGGCATTGTCAGGAAAACTCTCAGGGCTACTGTCAGATTTGGGAAAACCAAATCAAGGTTCTCCTGTAGGAGGACATTTAGTTTATCCAGAGCCTTTTCATGCCCCCTAAGTAGACGGCTTGCTGGGTAAATTTCCTGAATGATATCCCTTGAAACATCATCGGTAGCCAGTGCATATCTTGTCACTGATTCCTCCAACTCAGCTTTTGTCATGTGTTCCATTTTGTAAATGAACTTAAACTTTTCGGACACAAGCTGAAGATTGCAAAATCTGTCAGACAACTCCTGAATTACAGTGTCAACAATAACATTAAAAACCATGCACCTAAAATGGGTCTCAGGTTCCTGTTCAAAATGGCCAGTGCTTGAATCATCTCCATGAAATCTCTTTTGCTTTCTGCAACGTCTTTCCTTAAAGTCAGGGGAAGCATCCATCTCAATGGCTAGTCTGCGTGCAATGTCAAGGGATTTCTGAAACCCCTCCTCTCTATACTTACAGAAGAATTCTTTCAGAGAATCGATCATCCTTATGGCAGTGTCCATCGAAATGTTCACTGCTTGCATTGCCTTGCTAACAAACGTGATCTCTGACAATAGATCATACCAAATCAAGAGGCACATCAGAAACTCCATGGTAACAATCTCGCCAGAGAGCGACTTTGCCTCTGAGACTGTTTTGCCGTCTTTTTCCACTTCCTCAAGCTTTTCCAAAGCGTCAAGAATCCCCCCTAACTGGAAACGCACAGCATTGACAGAGTCTATTTTCGCCTCCCACCTGGTTTCACTGAGAGGCTTTAGAGTAATGTCCACAAACTCTTTGAGGATATCCCACCTCTTCACCGAAGCTGAAAAAATGGTGTACAGTCTCTGGATAGTGCCAAAAAAGGTAAGACACACTCTGTTTGATGATGCAGCATCACATAGGAGAAGGTTGAGACTGTGGCTACAGCAGGGGATAAATAGTGCCTCTGGACACTTCTGCTGCACCAAGGCTTGAACACCTTTGTGTATACCTCTCATATTCGAGCCATTGTCATAACTCTGTCCCCTACAATTCTTCAACTCCAACCCCAGGCTATCCAGCACCCCAGTCAGTGTTTCTGTGAGACCTTTACCAGTTGTGTCCTTCACAACTATGAAGCCAACAAAAGACTCATTGATGGTGGCTTTCTTTTTGTCGTCCGTATGAACATACCGGATTATGACTGAGGCCTGCTCCTGCTTTGAAATGTCAGGAGTGCAATCCAACTCCACAGCAAAGTACTTGGAGGCTTTGACCTGGGCACAAATTTTACCAAGTACACAGTCTGCAATTGAATCTAAAAATTCATTCTGAGTGCACCAGGAAAGATGTCCTGTGGTTTTTTTAGCCGCTACCTTTCTAAGATGCTCTGCTAGTGTGACATCATATCGTGCTATGACCTCAAGGACACCCAGAAAATTTCCATTTTTAGGATCTCCTAATGTAGCATTCTTCCCCCTCAGTGGCAAGTTCCTTTCTGCGAGAAAGAGTATGCAATCGATCACTCTCGTTAACACGCTTCTCCAGTGTGCCTTTTCAGCTTCTATGGCTTTTTGCAAGGTACTGTCAATTGTCTTACCAAGGCGTAAGCGAGATGTTAATTCTTTCCACAAAAGATACGCGTTGATGTGTAAACCACTGGTTTCATGGTGCTGCAGCGTTTTTGAAAGACTCTGCCAGTTATTATATCCCACCACAAAGCGTGTGTCAACAACGCTAGCTCCACCGAAAAGTTTACACGCAAAACAATACACCTTATTCGTACTTTTAGAATACAGTAACCAATCTCGTGCAACTTTCTCTCCATTTGACATTGTGCGAAAACAATACGCTTTCGAAAAACACCTTCTAGACTTCTCTGATCTTGGATATGGCCCATCAGGACATTTGTGTGGGCCATTTTCAACAACACACTGCCTAAATGAGTCCCCAATCTGATGTGGTGGTGGCCAGTCTGATGGATCTTCTGAGTAAGGCCTTGACTCAGCCCTCTCCTCTTCACCTCTCTGTTCCACAACCTCATCTTCACCTCTCTGTTCGACATTCTCTTCCACCTCATCTTCACCTCTCTGTTCCACATTCTCTTCCACCTCATCTTCACCTCTCTGTTCCACATTCTCTTCCACCTCATCTTCACCTCTCGGTTCGACATTCTCTTCCACCTCATCTTCACCTCTCTGTTCCACATTCTCTTCCACCTCATCTTCACCTCTCGGTTCGACATTCTCTTCCACCTCATCGTCACCTCTCGGTTCGACAATCTCCTCAAATTCCACCTCTGTGGTGAGTGGCTCTCCATCTCTGTCTGCACTATTATCCCCAAAAAGGACACAGTGAATAGGTTGGTCAACAGAACTTCAAACCATACTGGACATTGAGTTTTGTGTGGTCAAACTAATAGAACTCCTACTACCTGACATCATCACTGGTCTCATCTCTACTTGATGCCATCGCCGACCTCATGTCTGTCTCATTCACTCCTTGCCTGTGTTCTTTTCCACTAAGATATATTGGCAAACAAACATTATGAAATAGATTTTCCATATTAGTTTTTCCTTATTAATAATATTAAAATAATATTAAGAAATGAATCTGTTGGTATCAAGACCCCTACACTTACACCTAATGTTAGACCTACCTGTTGCCTTCCCCTGTCTTTCCTGAGCAACCATCCTCACACCTGAATAAAATGAATTCACTGTTAAAGCAGCTGTCTAAATTAAATTATTATATCAGCCCAGTGATAAGGCAACTTAATAATAAAAAAAACAACACTATTATGCCGTGTAAGGTTGTGCTGCTGTTGAAAGTACATTCACATTTTGGATTTTAAAAGAACAAATAAAAAACACTATTATGCCGTGTAAGGTTGTGCTGCTGTTGAAAGTACATTCACATTTTGAATTTTAAAAGAACAAATACGGAGAGCTACTTAGCACAGACCTGTAAAGAGATGTGACCCTGTAATAACAGCTTCTGTGTCACCAAACAGATGTATAGCCTGTATGTCTGACAGCACAGCTAACATAGACAGCTAATGGCAGCACAACATATTTAAATGATTCCATGGTTAGCTATGTTTTCCAGCTTCTTGACATTTATTGTGCATGCTACCTTATATTTACCAGTTGTTATTTTACCTTAATACAATTTGGACGTGACATGCATGGGGTTTAACCAAAATCTAAATGTAGCTATCAGAAACATCGGTTTGCATTAAAGCTAGCCGTAAACCACACTTCAGCTGCTAGTGTTAGCAAACACTAGCCAATCTGAGAACAGTCTGTTAACATGAACTGACATTTGCAAGCCTCTTATTTGGTAGCAAATGTGTGCATGATTCCATGATAAACCAGAGTTATTGCATTAGTTATGTTTTCCAGATTCTTGTCATTTATTGTACATGCTACCTCATACTTTCCATGTCAGCGCTGGCGCAGCAACATTGGTTTGCATATTCTAAGCTAGCCATAAACCCACCCACCTTTGGCTGCTACATGCCCAGTGTTAGCATACGCTAGCCAGTCAATATTTCCAAGCACAGACAGACGTCACACTTTAAATCATCCTATTCCTACCTGTTGCCTTTCAACATCCACTTATTTAGCTGTTGTCGCATCCCTTGACACGCCGTCTCCTTTTCCCTCTTTCTTTTTCTATTTTCTGCCCCCGACCGCTTTTTTGGTTTATCCATGATTTCTTTTTGACGTTAACTCACAACGAGCGCCTGCTCCTCAGTGTTCACGGCGTCCCTGCTCGTGCTCCCTCCTCTATGTCAAAATTCTATGATGGAATCTTATGAGATAGGGCGCCCTTCTCTAGCATATTACTCCTCTAAAATGTTTTAAAACCTTAAGGAAATGCAGAAACTATTTAGAAACATAAAGAAAATACCATTTTATTTTTATTTAATTTAATTTTTTTTTTTTACCATCGCTTGTTGGGCGCCCCCACTGGTGTGGCGCCCCTATGCGTCGCATATAGTGCATACCCACTTTTTGCGCCACTGCTCAAGACCGCAATTATGGCAGAAGCTAAAAAGCCCTAAATATATCATTTTCACTCCGAGTGGGAGGATGATCATTTTTGTATCTATTCCAATTCAAAGTCCATCTGTCTCATCTGCAATGCGAGTGTGGCTTTATCGAAGAAGGGTAATTTAGGAGCGGCATTTCAAAACAGTGCACAAACGCTACGAGACAGAATTCTCTCCTAATTCTGACCTAAGCTCCCAGAAGGTGAGGGACCTGAAAGGACAGCTAAATGCACAGCAGTCCATTTTAACCAGGCCCAACAACAAGAGCAAGGCTACTACCATAGCGTCTTATCGTGTCAGTCACGTTCTTGCGAAACACATGAAGTCTGTCTTCAAAGACGGCGAAGTTGTGAAAGAAGCATTCCTGGAGGCTGCCGACGCGCTTTTTGGGGACAGTAAAAATAACAGTAGCATTTCAACAGGTTTTTGATAGAATAAAAACTCAAGTTAGATACCGTTATTAATCAGCTGTAAGTTTTAGTTTGTTTGAACTTATTCATTATAAGTATTGTACAAAATGGTATAAGAATGCAAACATTAAGATCTGTTCTGTTTAAATTGATTATAGTCTATTATCAATTCAGGTTAAGAAACTAGTGTTGCTTGCATACTATTTTAAAAAGGCATTTTTTTTATACTCTACTAAAATGCAACAAAAAAAGGGTTTGATTCTTTGAATTTTGTCTTTTTTATTGCACTTTGGCAGCAGATTCCTGTGTAGCTTCAGATCTGAGTTGTCTTATTAGTAAACCTAATTTATTCTTTTGTAGCAACACTATTTTTATATATTGGCAATGAAAGGGTTCAGAGTCTTTTCTTTTTTTCCTGGGTCATATGTGGCAGCACTGTTCAATGTTTCTTGAAAACATTACCCACTGTAGTATGTGGCGTGTGAATAAACTCCAACTCTGTATCAACAACACTTTTGTGTAACTTCAGTTAAATACTTGTATGTGTGTAGATTAGAAAGAGGTAAGATAAAGGATCTGCAGTATTTTATGAAGTATTAATCGTACAAAGGTCAGTTTTATAGAAGTAGAAGTGTGTATTTACCCGGTAGTAGGCTGTCAGTAATGGCTACGCCTCTCTATTTGGGCTGGTAGATCTCGGCAGACTGGCAACTTTAAAAGTAGCTCTCGGTTCAAAATAGGTTGGGCACCCCTGGTCTAACTCTATGTTGCATTTCAAGATTACTTACAATAGAAAATGTAGAGAATGTAAGGTATCCAAAAAAACATTTTGTACCTTTGCAAACTATTTCCATGAAAAAAAAGAAAATGTTGAATTTAAAAGTTAAAGTGCAGTCACCACCAGTAGTGTCACAATTATGGTAGCATGCTTATAGACATGTCGTAAACTCAGAGTTCATGTAAAACCTTTCCTCCTTCAGCGGATCACAACAGCCTTTAGTGTCAAAGTGCACAGCGAAGGTCAAACATGAAAGTGAAGAAGCAACTAGCAAAACATTTACAAGTCAGTGTTTCCCCTAGGATGGAGTCATAGCAGCGGTGCTAAGGCACGTGGGCCCAGCATAATGTGGGAGCGGAGCGCGTGGAATTTTTTTGTGTGTGCACGTGCGAAGTGCGCCCCTCCAATTTGTTTCTATGTGTCTGCCAGCACAAGAAAGGCTCTTGAGGCCTGGTACCAGGGCCGGTTCTAGCCAAATTTGCTGCCCTAGACAAGATTTTAGGCGAGATTTTATATATGAAGAATAAAGGTAATATACGTCAAAATGGCTTCAAATGTATTCAGTATTGCATGAACATGTTTTAATTGGGGGGTGGACGTCACATCCTCTAGGGGGGGAAATATGGAAATATGTGTTTACATAATTTGTAAACACATTTGTTACCTCACTGAGCCTCTCAGTATGACAGGAGAGCTCTCCTCCACCCTGGTTGTAGAAACATCTACTTCTTATAACCGTTAGCGCAGCTAGCACAGCGCCGGTACCGGTGCACCCTCTCTCTCTTGCTCCCACGCTCGCACTTTGGCTGTGAGCTGCGGGGCGCCTGATAAGCCAACATCCCCCACTTTCATCACTTACAGCGCCCATCGTACAGGGCAAATGAAAAGTGTAACCGGGGTGAAAAGGGTGTTACATTTACTTAATTATGAATGTTGTTACATCAAGGCCAAAAATTAGGATGAGCGCCAATGGTCAAAAATGTTTTTTCCCCTCCCAGAGCTACCAGCACAGCGCCCCCCAGATCTGCCACCCCAGGCGACCACCTATGTGCCAAAAATCGGCCCTGCCAGTACATACAGTGGCAATGTATCAAGATTTAGCAAAAATACACCTTTATTGTAACACAAATACTAAAAATCCACATACTGTAACAAACAATACAAAATTAATAAGGGTCGCCACTTATTATTATTTTAATTAAAAAGAAATTGGGTACCTTTTTTTGGGTACCTGGCTCGCTGCGCCGCCGCTATTTGTATATAGGGGAATCACTGCTGGGTGACGAGAGACATCTGATCGGTCAATGACAAAGCGATTAGATGATAACAAATGTTTTTAAAGATTGCCCTTAACTTTTTATTCCTGACTGTTGCATCCAAGGAAAAGGAGATTCTAATTGATGGTGCTTTCTTTCCTTATCTTCTCCCATCCCCCCTGACCCTTTCTGTCTTACTCTTATTATAATGATAAAATAATTTACTCGTCTCCTCCTTGCTTGTTCACTCAGTACTTTTTCCATTCCTCTACTTTGGCCTCCTACTTCTCCCTTGTGTAAGCTTGTTGAGGGAAGTCAGTGAAAGCCTGGGGATCTCAGGAAATCCAAACAGATTAAGGACCTCAGAGAACTCAACTTTATATTCTCTCGAAGGGGATAAATGTCGGCCTTGGTTCTAGCTGGGACAATGATGTACATTACAAAGGGGCATTTCATCCTAGACCTATTCATCCACCAAGATCTATTCGTAACGATGACCATATTTCAGATATTTATCACAACTACTTTTGCTTTTCAACACGGATTACACCTGGCACAGGCTTTCCTCCAAAAATTGTTAACAAGCACTATCATTTTTCCCTCGACTACAATTACGGGTCTACTGGTGATGATTGATGCTAGATCAGTGGCCGCAGTGACAGGCTTTGCTGAGGAGCTGCATGTTGTAATGGTTAACCATTGCTCAGTGTCCGCATGAATGAGAGAGCATGCCATTAGCACCACAGGCTGCTCCATGTTGGTGTCTTCAATAATGGGCCAATCAATGGCTCAGGACTCCGGCAGAAAAACAAGGAATTGTTAGCATTAATGATATCCATCCAAGGCTCTTGGAAAATAAGTGGGCTGTATGTTTTTGGCCTGTAAATATAATAAACCCTTGAGTGCACATATATGCTATTCAAGAGAAAATAAGTGTTTTTATAGTATTATAGGAGAAACTCTGCATTGCGACATTAATGTTTGTGAACAACAGCGCTGCCTTCGATTGAGAGTCCATAGCAGAAGCAGAAATACAAAAGTGTGCTCTTTTCCCATTAGGAAGAGAAAGGGTTTTAGAGGATAGGCGTTTGAAACTCTCCACATCCAAGAACAGATTCCAATTATAGATCAGGGCTGTGCCCGTATTCTTTCCTTCAGATCATACTCTGGAGTGCATGCATTTTTTCCCTCAGCAAAACAAACACATTCACATTTTAAACTGCTCGCGGTGAGGAAAGCAGCAGAGAGAGAGAGCAAGAGAGAAGGACTATTTGAAATCATGTCAGTGTGTTCTAGTTGGAAGATAGTTTTACCCAGAGCTTTCCAGCATAGGAGAAAGAGGCCCGCTGCGAAGATGCAGCTTCAAAGTGAATAACTGTGTGAAACTACCATCTGTTTGCTCCGACGTATGAAATCTGTGCTTTAAAGAAGGCTTATTTTAAGAGCAGGAAGTTGTAGGCTTTGATGTCGATAACATGCTTATAATGCTTTACAAATCTTGAGTAAATGTAAATATTTTGGGTAAGTGCTTCACTGCAAAGTGACAGAAAATACCAGAAAACACACTTTACTTTTATTATAATTATTTTTATAATTATTATCCTCCATCGAGCCATTATTAAAAATCCACAGGCAACCATTGTACTTATTATTGTTTATGAGGGAGCTTATTTAATTTAAAATATAGTGCATGCTGTTGCACGTCTCTGGTGCACTGAATGAATTAGTTCTCACTGGAAGATCCCTCTTGTCTCCTCTTAATTGAACAATCAGTTTGTAAACATAGCAGATCTGTCTCGTGTCCCACTGGTCAGACTGGACACCAAATATCATTGCCAGTCCATTTACCCAGGAGACAAAAACATCTCAAAATTAATCTATGTGTAAGTAGAGCTGCAACTAGGCTAATGATAATGTCAGATAGAGTATTATGATTAACTGATTCATCGCTACATCTATCAAATGTGAGTAAACAGGGAATCATAACCATCACAAATGCTTAAATCTGGGGATGTCCTTGCACTTTTTCAGTGATGAGATATTCATTTCACAATAATGCAAAGCAGAGACAATAAGCTAATCCTCCAGGAAGCAAGCATATTTTTTAAAAATTGTACTTGACACAATATCAGAAATGTTGGTAAATGGAAACACATTTTATGTCAGGTCTCCAGACAGGCCTAGAGTTTGTTGAGCTAAAAGCAACCACAGGGTATCAAGACCAAACCACAACCAGCTACTGAATACACATGGATATGAAGCAACAACACATAAAGCAGGACGGATATCTTATGCGTGTCCACCAAAAGCACCACTGGCTTGTTACAGCTCATCAATACCATGAAGAGCGACATTATATTGTCAGCTAATGAAAGCAGATTGGGCAATTTACAGTGCTAACGTGTAGCCAGATGTATAAAGATAAAGACACTAACCATTAAAGTAGATGAGTGGTGTCGACTGTCAATGCTGAACCACATCAGGATAACATCCTTCCACTTGCAAATGTGTTTTGGTCCTTAAAGGTCTGCTGCATTTCAGGGCCTTTTCCCTGAATGGAATATCCAATGTCAAAATGTGAACGTGTCCTTCATTAAAACGCAGCATATCGGCGTGCATTTCAACGAGTCTTGATGACAATGTCAATGCTCTGCTCTCACAAATACCTGTCTTTTATATAAGTGGGTCGTTTGCAAATACACACTGTTTGCAGTCAGTGTGAGAAATGGGCCCTGCAGAAGGATGGCGGTGACGCACCTGACCAACTAAATGTAACCGCACGGTAACGTCACTTCCTGTAACAAATAAACACCTGAGAAAACAAAACCAACAATCTGAGGTTCCGCTTAGGCACCCCATCCCTGATATTTTAGCATAATATATTTGAGTTACATTATGTTTCCACTTTATGATTTCTGAAAAGTTCCTTTATTAATTTGCTTGTGTCAAGAATGTTCACTTTATTTGTTAACCTGATTACTTATTGTAGGCATCACATCATGGAGTGATTGTGGGTGACTTAACGTGCGAATAAGAGATTGCAGTGTAGCACACATAGAAAATAAAGTGTTTCACAATATAATTATTTGTAATGAGATGTTGCTTGGAGTGCTTGTCCTGTGTAGGAAATTAGGAAACACATCAGAAATAATAATGTGTGCCTGGAGCAGCACTTGATTTGTGTAAGAGACAGATATAAAAATACAATGTTTGCTTGAAGCAGGACTTGTTCTGTGTAAGAAACTGACACAAAAATAACATTGTTTGCTTGGAACGGGACACAGTAACGTCTGAGTAAATTCTCTACTACTTACATGGCTTTATACTGAGGACACTTCAATTATCTAAATGTCAGGAGTGTTTTTACTTGGAAAATACATGTCAGAGTGTCTGCTATCACTTTGCATACATGTTTCAGAGAGCACCAGCGGGACCTTCCCACAGGGGACATGCCTGTGTGTATTACTTGATTACAAAGGTCTTAACAATTTAGCATTGCTTCAATCAATCCACTACACAAAATATGTCATAGGATTAAAAATCAGCAGTCAAGCAATTAATTCGGAAAATACTTAAAAGCAAGGATACCTAAGTAAAGCCCCATGAGACTTAACAGGCTTTGCCTGCAAAATATTTCATGAAGTGTCAAGCAAACAATATGACTAAATACAGCACTTTATTTCAAAGGGTAAGGACATGATCAAATAAAGTGCACAGTTTATCCCTCTAAATTAATAGGCATTAAATTGTGGATCTCCCCAGTGATGCAGCTCAGTGTCGCTGCAACACCTTAGCTCTGAATAATCTTTATTTTCTGTCAGCAGCCCTAGACTTCAGGCATTCATTGGCAATTCATGGCAAGTTGGCAACAATATGGAAAATGGCAAGATGGGACCACGACTACAAAATATATAATGTGGGAGTGGCAAGACGGTTTTATCTGTATCTGGCAAAGCATAATAAATATGAAGCTTCTGCTAAAGCACAACGTTTCTACAAGAAAGTTTCTCACAATAATACTCAATGTTGGCCTTGAATCGTCAAGGGTGAGTCAACCTCATAATAATATAGGATAGGAACAAGCTGTACAGTGCAACCTAACTAAAATGTGTTTGTAAATGCTCATAACTGCAACTGCAGTGGATGGCTTGCAATATCTATGTATATAATATAAAACAATTTCCCAAATTTGGATCAATAAAGTACCTTCTTATCTTATCTCTTATAGGCCACCTTGAAACCCTGAATGTAGGGCGATGAATTCTAAGAGGCTCAAATTATTATACATGCAATGTTTAATTTATAAAAATGGCAGATGGGTCATTCTACAGAAAAGGTGGACGTACTGTCACTTACTTTTGCACACCAAAATACATGACGTTGATCTAATACTCACATTCATTATATATGTTGAATAAATAGAGATTGTCTTTGCAATGGTACTAAATTAAAAAACTAAAAAAATTGTTTTCATACATAAATTGCTTTTTATTTAAAATGCCAAGTTCAAGGAATTGCCTTGTCACTTTGATCATACATTGAAGTGGAGCCTATAGTTTTCATTTAAAACATTTTTTTTTCAATAAATACATTTCATTCATATTTACATAACATTACATACATTGATTATAACACTGAAATGGTAACAAAAAACGCAAATTATTATTAATAATATCCAATAAATGTCAGTCACCCAAAATTACGTCATTGGTGTTACTGATACACAAAACGCTTTTATTTTTGAAATAATGTAGCCTACTGTCTCTGAAGTCCTTCCTGTAACAAGAGATCATTTGAGGCAGTGCAGTGGACAAAGACATAAGGAAAGTCAGATACTTCTTACTTTGTTTGTAAAAGGTGTCATTTTATCTTCAAAGTTTACTTGCTTCTTTCAAGTATGTCATTAGTGTTACTCATTGCATAGCCCTAGGGGTGAACATTTGAATAGGAAAATGTATTGTATTGAAGAGTTAAACGATTTTGATGTTGACTGAAGCCATATTTGGTCTGACACATTGCAGCCATTTTGTTAAAATGGTAGTGTTTTCTCCAAATTGTCACTGGTGTTACCGTCACTGGTGTTACTCTTCTTCCTGGTAACACGTAACACCAGTGACATTCCTATGTACATAAGCATTGTATAATGTATAAAAATAATAAAAATAATAAAAAATACTTTAAGCTCTACTTGTTGTGGATTCATCAAGTTAAGAGTTAGTTATTGCTATTCAACTGGTTTTAGATGTGTTTAGAAGGAATATATTTCAGCATTTGTATCACCCAGATTCCACCTTTTCTGTAGAATGACCACATAACACATCAATGTAAAAACGTAATATTATGTTCAACGGAGGCTATTTTAAGGCCATTGTTTCCCCCATTGTTTTGTCATAGCGACCACTGGGAGGTGCTGTTGCACACTTACTCACTTTAAATACTGTTTTCATAAGGTCGGCTAACTAAATTATAGATGTTATGCACTTTCAGTTGTGGACATTTAAGAAACAATGAACGCAGACAACTGACGTTACGGTGGAGAGACACTCGGGCTTAAAACAGTCAACTCCGATGCTAGCTAGCAATGATACTAACAGCAACCCAACAAGCTAGCTGTATTAATACACTGTACTTTAGCAGGCCTTGTTTTCCAAGTTGATATCAAACATAGATGAGCCAAAACTTTATGTTTGCCCCATGGGTTGGTGGATGTGGATGCTTCTGTACAAGAAGAACAAACACCTGCAAGGTAAGACATTTCACTCGTTATTGTGTGTTTGAAACTGTACTGTTGGGTAAATCCAAAAGTTCCTGCATCAATTGCTTTGCTAAATGGAGTTGGCCGCAGTTTGTGTGTTTTTAAAGACCAAAGTGCGACTTGCAAGTTCCAGTTAGTGTTATTCAGGGTTGATTGAGGTAACAGACTAATTATTTGAAGAATAGCCTACAGCTTCGTTTAAGGTTCATCAGAGAAACTGACTGACTGACTGGTGTGTCATGTCTTCTTCTTTGATGTTAATTTGACTGATTAATCCTGTGGTGATACCTCTATGGGTGATACATTTGGGTACTTATAAATGGTTGGGCTTTGCTTAAATACCGTGCAGCCATTGAATATTGTTAACATGCAGTGTTCTTTGTACTGGTATTTTGTTATTTGTGTGATGTGTTGTTGGTGGTGCTGCAAACCCCATTATATTGGGTACTGTTCTCATGGGTGCTGCTGTCTTGATGTCAGTCTGTCCTCCTATATTCAACTATGAGAGAAGGAGACTGCATAGATAGAGTGTACTGTGAAAGTAAGAGACATTGTGTGCCAGAATTATTTACTATAGGTGTGTGATAAAGAACACTTGTCTGTCATTTGTAGCTTTCATATGGTTATTTATGTTTCAAGAGTATGCTAGGTATTTAAGATTTGAGGGCAGACATGACCCCAAACTTGTATCACTGCATTACTGGACAAAGTTGACTGTGCTCTGTGTGGCCATGATCTTTTCATATTTCCCTAATTTGGCCATGGGGCAAATTATGTACTTTAATTCAGAAATGTTCTAAGTTTTTGTATTCCTTCCGCAACACTCTTTCAGTGTCAATTATGCCTTTTGTTAAAACCACCTTAAAGGTCGGGGCTGACAACTATTGGAAGAACATGGTGTTTAGTCTTGTCTGTCTGTGACTTGATGAATCGCACTGTATATAGCTGGAGTAGCAGAGTCTATTAAAAGCCATCAATAAGTCGGTACTGGAGACAATTAAGCCACTTTTAGTTAAGTCTAAAGTAGGGAAAGCAGTGAAACTAATTGTATAATATATGTCCAATTACATACTTTGGTTGAGTGGTGCTGTTATTATTTGAGGCAGGCATCTCATGCTACATCTCACTTCTGCTATTGTATTTCCATTAGTAGACATTGATGTGTGCCAGTTGAAATGCATTGTTTGCTTCTCCAGCCCTTCATCTCTAATTATAAAATGCCAAACTTCATTCTGTCTGGTTCTGTTTCTTGTAGGTCGACAGCTAGGCTGTTCATGCTTCATAGCACTTCGCCCTCTCAAGCTATTTCCCCCTTAGTCTAACCTAATATTGACTGAAATAGGAAATTCAAAGCTGCTGTAAACATTCAAATGTCTGGCAAGCCCACTTCCAATTTCACAGATACAGGCATGGGAGTTAATGTGCAAAAATAAAACGCAATCTTGCTCTGCATTAAAGACAAAAAGACACTACTGATTTGCTTTCTATCCAAGGTCTTCCAATATTGTACAATAAATTGGCAATATTGTACGGGGTGAGTAAATGAAAATATCTCCTTGACTTATGTTTTCAACAACACGCTATTTTGCAGGTTAATGCACTGTCTCTGCAGGGAGTTTGTTGAAAATGATGGTAATAATTGGGATTTAAGAAGCCAATGTTTACCTCCTAAGGCTTATCTCAACTGGGGTCAACACCATGCCTCGCTACAACTTCAGTGATTATGCCCCTTTGGTACTAGCAGGCCTTGGTGAGGTCAGAAAACCATGTCAATGTGTCTCTCAGTTTAATTCTATTAAGCACAGGTTCAAGCTCCAAATAAAAATGCAAATTACCTCCGTAATAAAAGCCAGCGAGAGTACAGGCAGAGATAAGGTACAGCCTTTCCTTTTTATTGCCAGCGCTTAGGAAGTGCAAACCTCTTTTTAGTGTAAATCTTAATTTAATTTTGAAGGACAAAGTCACACAAAAACACATTGTCTCACAACAGGTTGTGTCCAACTTGTGTTATGTTTAAAACAAAAAGGAATCATGGCTTTAAAGCGTGTAGTGCAGTGGTTCTCAAACTTTTTCTGTCATTCCCCACTTTGAACAGGTGGGCCTTTTCAAGCCCCACCTGTTCCTCATCGCTCCAATAAAATGGTAGGCCAAGCTTAAAATTGTCAAATGTATCGTTCTATAACAGGGGTCTCCAACCTTTTTTAGGATGAGAGCTACTTTCAAAAAATAAAACAAGTCATGAGCTACTTTTACTCCTCTTTTTTGTTTTTTTGCAGTGTATATATTTAGCACATTTTAACATTATTATATGCCACCTTTAACCTTTGTGTGTTGTTTGGGTCTGTGGGACCCGTTTTCATTGTTTACTAAAATAAAATGTATGCAATTTAATTATTTTAACCTGCTTTATTTGGTGGTGGACGTCACATCCTCTAGTCTAGGGTCCGAGGGCATGCACCCCCAGGAAGATGTTTTTTAAATGTTGAAGTTAAATGCATCAATCTGGTGCACTTTGAGCTACAGTAGGGCTGCTCAATTAATCCTATTTTAATCGCAATTACGATTTTGGCTTGTCACGATTATGAAAATAACATAATTGAAATAAAACGATTTTATTTTTTTCACTTGAATTATACTTAAAGTTCAGGGTAATCAACTGTTAAAAACATACTTTTCAAATTATTTTCTTCAAAATATTGATGTTTTCAAAGTAAATGGTTAATCGTTTTTAATAATCGTGATATCAATTTTTGACCCAAATAATCGAGATTATGATTTTTGCAATAATTGAGCAGCCCTACTTTGAGCCCAACATGAATTCATGGATACAGCTCTCAACACTCAGATGAAAGGGAGCTGTATACTTTTCAATAATCCAAACATCTTTAGAATATGATCACAACAAATCATGTAAACTTGTGTATTCTTATCTTATGTTACCTAGTTAGCATTCTTTCTTTTTATTTATGCATAATTGACTAATCCCTCCCCTTTTAAACTTTTTACTGTCCTACAGTACACATTGGAATGATTTCTTACTTTATTTTGTACAACTTTATTAAATAGATAAAGGTGTGCTCTCTTTCTTTAATAGTTCATATTTTTTCAAAATAATGAAAAAACGATTGCTTTCGAAGCCAACTGTTAAAAAAAAAAGCACGCTGTAACAAAATATATTATTATTATTATTGTTGGGGAAATATTTTCCAAGGTCCATAACTTTGACCCAGTTTATCAGTTCAAACTGTCCTGACTGAGCACACGCACCTGGAGCCTTGGCTGCTGTGCTCTCAGTGTTTTGTCTCCCTGTTCCTGCCTGTTGGCGTCAGCTGATAGAGGAGTTATGATTCTATCTTGTTATGCACAATGTTGATTATTCTCTCTGAACTAGCTAAATACATGGGTCTGGGCTAGAGTTCTTCAGAATTGACGTAGCAACTCTCTCGCGAAGTCAGAACCGCTGGCTCTTGGACTTGTTTTGCGAATTCTCCGGCCGATGCTCCTAATAAACCATCAGTGTTTTGACATCAAAGCTCCAGCTCGCCCTTGTCTCCTTCCTGAGTCGATGACTCCCACTGCATTGCTACACAGAAGTTTTCCCCAACAAATTATTATTAACATTATCCCAGCTTACAATAATAATAAGTAATCTAAGAACCTCTTGTAAAAAAAGGAATACTCCAACATAAGCCTGTATTTTGGTAAATGCATTGTTCTTGTTTGGCTGTCAAAAAGTGAGCATTATAAATGCCCTTGTTTCCCTCCTTGGTTCCCTGCAGCTTTCTCAGTGAGAGCACAGTGCCTTGTGGACGCATGTTAAGTATATAAGGTGAATGTCAGCATCAAGGAGATAACAGCTTGTCGTCTCGCTGGTCTGTTATCACTGCAACGCTCAACAGAAGCACAGCTGCAGGAGCAGAAGTCCATAGTTCCAGCCGTAGTTAGTGTGAGAGAGAAGGTGGAAGTCTTAAAGTGAGCTAGTGTGAGTCCTTCAGGCTCCCCCTAGCGACACCCTCGGATTCCCCGCGCGCATATAGCAAGGCGTCTATTCTAAAAGCTCGACCTTTGCATTCCTATAAGAGAGAAAAAAGGAGGAGGGGACAGTGTCATAATCCAAGCTCTTTAGTCATCCAAGGACGATTAGCATTGTGCCCTATACGACACAGAAGGTGACGCAGTCTCTTTAACAGCTCACTGCATACAAATGAGAGGCTTTTAATGTGCAGGGTAGACAAACTGTACAATACAATTAAAGGTCACCTCAGATATCTGGGCAAAAACAAATAGTGATAAAAAAACTGCAAAAACATGTCGCACCGAAACAGATAAAAACACTAAAGGAATGAGAATTCATAGACTGAGGCTTTATGCTTCAGATTCTTCCACATATGTCTGTGTATAGCATAACTTATGGTAACTTACATCAAGACAGCATTGCGTATTGTTCATAGAAACTGTGTCCATTATAAGTGCAATATTATGAGCAGGGCATTCAAAATGTATATGTTTTGTTTTCTGAACGAGCTTCTGATAAATGCCTGAAGGCGATTCTTCACCTCTCTCCCTGATACATTACTTACACTGAGCGGTAAACAATACATACTAGATAACTCTTGTACTTTGAAGTGTTTCTGCCTATATCAAGGACATGTGTACTTGCATTTGTTACACGTTGCCAGCAATGTGAAATTACAGTATTTCTGTATTTATTCAAGGCTGTAATGTCTCATTTGCTTACAGCTATATAGCTCTGTGAAATGTAAACAAATGAACCTGAACAAATACCCACAGTTTTATTCCTAGGAGTGAAAAACAGAATAGCAAAAATGGCAAACATTAGCGTGACGATTTGTCTACCATCGGATATATTGTTTAAAGTTAATTTAGGTTTTATAGCACTATGTCTATGTCTTCAATTTTGCTGGTGTTTTACTAGAGGGTAACATCTTATAGCTATGAGGAGTGGGTTTTGGTAAGATCACTGGCTTCTCACTCCACACCTCCAGATTTTTAAATTCATTTTCAAACTTATATTCTTCACTTCCAGCAATGCTGACTCATGTACATGACTTGAGGCCATTTATATTACTTGACGCAGCTTTTTTTAAAGCCACAAAAGGCTATTACGACTTTTTTCATATGCAACTGTACAGTAAAGATCCTTACACAGTGTCCCTACAATAGTGTATAAATACATTTAAATACATGTATAAACACAGAAGACTTCTAAAATGCAGATTTCAAGTGTGAATAAGTAAGCATTATAATCATGTATAAATAATGGTCTTCATTTTTGTTTTAAACGTTCTTAATTTACTCAGATGTTCCTATTCATTCCTTACTGTTGATGTTTTCCTTTTTAAGAAGTAGGAATGATTAGACTGATATAAATAACCTCAACGTTTTTCTGGATGAAATCAAGTTCTCCGCTGAAGTGTTAACCTTACCACCACAGGACCTCGTGTTCATTTTCTACCGTTCATGATGAAAAGCTCTGGGAAGTGCTTGCTCACGGGGTTTTGGTATTACATAAGTGACTGTGCAGACACTGAAGACCAGCCAAAAATTAATCGGCACGATTAATTACAAGAGCCATATGGTCAGCAGTGTCTCAGTGCCATTTCCAGTTAGACTGCTAGCGAGGTGCTGAGAGGCCTGCTGACATTTGCACAAAGTCCCTGAATGCAACATTCGTGTTTGGCTACAGTCTCTATCCCTCTCTCTTGCTCTTTATTTCACTGTCTGTATTTATGTATGGGCCAGTCAAACTATATTTTTAATTGCCTCCGCAATATTAATGTATTCAATTCTTTCAGATTTTTTGAAATGATCCTCCAACATTAACTTCTCATTCAGCCATAAATAGTGTGTGATTCTGATATTTAAAACACTGCGAGCTACAACGTTTGAGTATGGGGGGAAAATGCAAATGAAGTCAATAAGACCAGGGATGATTCAAGAGCTTACTTAATCAAAATGACAAACGACAAAGCAGAGGATGGCACCGACATACTCCTCAGAAATGAGATGGATATTGTCCCACCTGCTAAGGGCTGTATGAGTCACTGTAGACACTGGTTACATGGTGAGTGTGCTTTATGCACACAGGCCCTATTAATCATGCATACATTGCCATAGGGAGTATATGGAGTTTTAAGCTGAACTCTGTATCTTCCTGCTGATAAACACTTTCCTTGGCCAGAGGTGTAACATGTATGGAATTCATAATAATCATAAGCTGCGGAGAGTAGTTAAAGTAGCATCAAGCATGCAATTGCAAATACTTGTGGACGTGCTGTAGTGTTGCATGACTTCACAATTTTGAAGGGGAATCACAAATGATTTAAAATGTTGTCACAAACATGAAACTTAAAACCAGGTTTTTCCAGGACTTAATTAAATGACCAACAGATCTTGCAATGAGGGCATTTTGTCTCGAGATTGACAATATAAACAGGGGACAGGGTGTTCCCCCCCCCCCGAACTTATTTCCACCCCTGTCCAGCAGACGACAGTAAATGAGGAAAACAACTTGTAAAATGCAACGCACTAGCCTTGATGCTCACACTACTAACGTATAAAAAGGGCCAAGGCCAGGTCAGATTACTGCTGCATTGGCATTTTAATATTTATTACATGGAGGTAAAGTGATGAAACAGACAGCTTTGCTCTTTACTAGCTCGCTTTCAATTCTGCCTTTTCCCTCACTGTTGGCCCGCTTTGGATGAGGCCTTTTCAGGTTTCAGTCTCAGGGTTCCAGTTGAAGATCAGCATAGAAGTAAAGTATAAAGAGGGTTAAGAACAAAAAAACAAGAACGTTGATTTCTGTACCATATTTAGTATTTGTTATACATGAAATGACTCACAGTGAGCAGAGTACTTGATAAGCTAATTATTTAAACAGCATTTGCAAAGAAATTATTCTGTCCCAAGTTTTTTGATCAATAGAAGTCACTATCCGCGTTGATGTTCTTCCAGAATCACACTCAATTTATAATTCAAAACTATCAAAATCTAAATAGATCATTTGGAGCAAGAAAATAAAAACTTAAAATAATAAAAAATTGATCTGTTAGGTTCAATGTGATAATAATAATAATGATGATGATGTAAATTCAAACTTAACGATCTAAGCCATTTTCTAACTGAAGTACAAAAATCCATAATAGTAATTATAATAAATATAGATGTTTTTATTGTTATCAGCTGCTATTTTCTTTGTATATGTGGGATCCATCCTCATCTTCTGTGTTAACAGTGTTGGCAGTGTTCAGTGTTGGCTCTCAGTTATTGTCGGGTACTGAACATTCAAACTTATGATGTGATGGGCAGTATTTTAAAAAAACGTTTCACTATTCACTTAAAGGTTTATTCTCTTATACTATGAACATGTTGTTACCTTAGGTTCATGCTGAATTAAAGCTTATCATCAGTGTTGCCTTTTGTTTATAGTAGCATTACCCTACTGGCAGAGGCATAGCGGATATTGTAGCCTGTGTGTTTACCTTGAATTTGTTAAATATGAGTTTAAGTTAGAACCATTTTATATATTTTAAAACAAAATGAGTAGAAATGCAGAGAGAATCCAGATGATAGGAAAAGCCTGAATAAATATACTATAATGAATGCTGATAATTCCAGAAAGGGCACAAGGGGTCACCCAATGATGGGTGTGAAATTATGTGAATTTTAAGTGTATGGTCTTTGGAGTCAGTCACATAATCTCAACCCTGTCAAACACCTATTGGACATTTTAGAATAGATTGATATGTTAGACAGCGCTTTCCACAACCCTAATCAAAACATCCAACTAAAGAATATCTTTGGGGGAAACGCTGTTTAATGGCTGCAGTACGGCTCCAGAGACTTGAAGAAACTATGACAGTGACAATGGAAGCTTATAGTGGCACCACCCCAACACAGTTATTATTGGTCATTAACTACTGGTCAGCTAGCTGCTTGAGAGAGGTTTATGAGTTTCACTAGAAATGGGGTATAAGATACAAGCCATGGTACCCCTTGGTGTAGCAACAAGAGGGAGAGGGAGGTTGCTCATTTGTCAAAAGAAGATCTTACTGGCATGCTGTGGTCGACCTGTGCAGCATCCAGATGTGTGGGTGTAACTACTGCTGAGTTTGCTGCAAAAAAGCAACCCCATCTCTGGGCAGGACATTTTGAGTTTGCTGCATCACACTCAGTAAGCGTTTAATGTCAAGATTTTTCATTACTTATCTCTACAATTTCTCTTAAACGTCTCCATTTGGTTCATACTGTAGTATACCATATTTAAATAGATAGCCAACATCTAGACAGCTTGTGGTTGTTACACTGATGTATAACAACCACCCCACCCTATAGCTGTGGAAATAGTCAACCCGATGAGGACTTGTCAGACCAGATCCAAATATGCTTGATTTTCCGTGAAGTGATTGACAACAGATCCAAATGCCTATGGATATTCCGTCTTCCCACCATTCCAGAGAGATAGGATTGAATGACGGCTTTTCTCTCTCTTCAACAGCATTTTACTTATTAATCACATTGAGAGTATGAACCGTGAAATGAAAGCCATCCCGCTAAACTACTCCGGCCTTGACTAAATAAATGGTCCTCCAAGGGGAAATAACTTTTCTTAGGGATTGGTGGCAATATTCTGAGACTATGCAAAATAGCCCAAATATGCTGTAAATCAAACACTGACATAAACCTCCAAGGAATTAAACAAAGTCCTTCTTTTGGACGGAATAACTTTAGATTACTTGAGATCATTTACAAAATAACCCAAAATAATCCAAATGGGCTTCCACTATAACTCCTGCAGTGTACATTGAGTTATTTGGGTTTTTACTAGTTCTATGTGTATAATGTGATCCAGGAAACTTTGTATGTGAGCATGTCTTGGCCATCTCTTTCTACTTTTGTGGAAGATTTAAGTGGGACATACCCCAGATAGAATACAATTTAGTAAATATGTATTTTCTTACAGTGAAGTAACATTATCGGATAGTGTTCAATGCAAAAGTAAAACCAGACAGTATACGCATAATGTTAGATTTTTTTATTTACTGTGGCTATCATAGCAGCTTTGCACTAGGTTTGAGCCAGCAGACCAGAGCCTAATTAAAAGTCAGACCTCTAACATTGAAGCCCTCCTTAACTCCCTTAGAAACCACATTTGCATTACCATGTTTGTACAGTATGGCCTAATACTGAATAGTGGTTGGCATTGCCATACTATATGAGTTAGTTGCATCTTTTGATTCATTTAAATGAGCTCAATGAACTGTGAACATTTTTTAATTTTCTTCATGGGAGCCTTTTGTGTTCCACATCCCTAAGGAAATGGCAAGAATACATTGCAAAAAGTTGGACCAGCTCAAACTTGGTTCAAATTCAAAAGTGATGTCACTCTCTGGGCATGGCAAGGCTTGTCCTTATTTCAATGCTTCACTGATCTTACATGGAGCAACAGAAGGCAGTTGACTTTGCCCGTTAAGCACATGCTGACACTCAGGGTCTAGCAACATAGTGAAATACAGACTCTTTCCTTTTAAGAGAAACACCATTTGTCGGAGAATGCACATATACGTGTATGCTGTCTAATTGGGGTGCTATCGCTCGAGATTAACACTTAAAAATAGCTCTGTCAATAGCATAAAGGATTTCACCATATGTTGTGCATGTTTATTTTATGGATATTTATCTTCAAAAGGCTGTTATGTGCGGTTATTTAATTTCATCAGCATTTAAATAAATACATATATCAACATCATATAAAATATGTATTTTACGGTTGCGTTGTTGCTAGTTTTTGTTTGTATAAGTCATCCTCCCACTGTAAAACAATGCACCCTATTGCATATACGTATAGAGGATCAAAGACCTATTTTCTGACACAAGATACATAGTCCCATATACACCCCCTGGATTTTGTGGACATTGTTATGCGCCAAGTGTTTAAGCTGTGATTACAAACTATGAATGTTCATGATCAACTCTGATCTATAATTATCATTTAATAATCCATCAAAGAAAAATGTGACTCTTCTAAGACCTTTCATCATTTTGTTCAAAGAAATATGTCAGCCCCATTCGATAAGTCTTCCACTTTATCTGATGGCTCTGATTGTAAGAGGCTTTAAAGTAAAACTCACTTGAGTGGTTATGACACGGCTTCTCACTTAAGGGTATAATCTCATCACAGTCCCCAATCAAAACTGTTGTTTGCAACAAATAAAATCCACATTATCTGCAGTTTACAAGGACAGTGAAGTACAAACATTCTTAAAGATGCAACAGAAAGTGTTGAGGGTGAACACACATATTTTTTATAATGACTTATGATTCATGAAATATGTTGTAGACATTTTGAGAGTGTATACCTCTGCCTATGGTGCATTCACATGCTCCCAGAATGCCCATTCTAAGTCATATTGAACAACATGGACACTACTGAAAATATGTTTTGAATTCTACATTTTTCTCAGGTTGTTTACACAACACATTTTTGTTAGCTGTTTCCCTTTTTAGGGCCATTGACGTGACATTTCAAAGTCAGACAATTTTTTTTACGATTATCCCGACACTGCATGAATGCAGCAATCTGGCACTGCATTGCTTTGTGTATTCACTCATGATTTGAATTCTCTCCTAAATGTTATATGTTCTGCGTCGGCCCATATTAAAGTCCATCAACACATTTCCAAAAATGGGCCACATTTTTTGTTGTAATCCTGCTAACAAACAAACGGACACACAAACTGAGGCGTAAACATAACCTTTTTGGCAAATGTGATTATCTTCTTAGTTAAAATTATGGTCACAACTATTAATTTTATATAAAATGCCACCATGACTATAAATAGTATTCCATTACAGTTGTGTTGGTTTGATTATCTGGAGACACTAATATTACCATGTGTTTTGGTGAGAAACCTCTTACTGGTCTCACTAAATCAATTCAATGAATGAACACAGAAAAGGGTATTACAGAAATGATGGCCATATCTGCTACCCTGTCCCATATTCAAACTGGAGACTAATTTAATACGACCAGTGCACTTCTCCTACTAGGCATTGCATTTCTCACTTGCCCACATGGGACACTTATTTTTTGTACTTAAAAATAACCAAGCCTGAACATGACCTAAGCTGAAACCAGATCCCAAGCCTGATGCTGTGTCAGGGCACTTTGTTGTGACGAATAAAACGTCAAGAAGTTCAGCCATTTATGTGAAAGGCCATAGAAAATGTCAAAGATGGTCAGATGTTGTCTTCAAAGTCTAGCGTCAGTAGCTCAACAAAGAAAGGTGTCTTTGATTTTTGCTTGTGCAAGTAGAGGGGACATTTCGTATTAGTTTAGAGTAAAGTGAAAGACATTTCTCAGGCATGTTTAAAACGGTTTCACTGACAAGACATTCAATTCAAAACTGATTTTCCAAGAGAAAAACGTATCTGCGTGCTGTTAAATGGTTATCTTGAAACATTATTCGGATCAAACTGCTAATGTCCAATTTGAAAACTTTGTGATGAGCCATGCCAATTAAAACGTTTAAATGATCTGATTGGGAGATTCAGACTTAATAGTAATAGTAATTTTAATAGGGTCATCACGTGGCGAATGACTATTCTTTCTTCATTTATATTTGAAATGACTATAAATCTCTATCAATTACAGTCTACCATTCAGGCCTTTTTAAAATCTGACATTATTCATACGATAAGGAGGACATGTTCGTTATAATCCTGTTGTCTTACATCCTTTTTTCAAATATATTAAAAAGATTAAAAAGCTCAGAGGTTTCATCAAACCAAAACAGCTGGAAATAATTATCATTAATTCTTTTGGAGACATTTTCCTTTTTAATGGAAAAAAGACAAATGACCTTTCCCGTCTGTGAGAATATTAATTGAGATTTATACCTTAAGCGAACCTTGAGTGCCGCAGTCTAGATGAATGTGCATCAGAAAGCAACTCAGGAGGCTGTTATAAAAGTCTCAGGTTTGTGCTCTTCCAGACTCGTGTCGGTGAAAATGAGAGTGGTGTCGTGCGGCGCGGTCTGTGACGAGGCAGGGCATTGATGAAGGAAACAGCGGGGGCCACACACTCTACGTCCCATCTCCATGGTGCTACATATTAAACTCTCATTTACTGACAAAAGACATTCAGCCCTGCTGTTAGTCACACTAGTGCTACAACAAGTAGTGGCAGAATGAGAGATGGCGTCTCTTTGTCTCAATCACTCATTAACATATCTGCTTTATACTTTAAGCTTTTAAGTGGCTTGAAACGTAAAATAATAAAAGCAGGAAGGACGTAGCATATCATTAAGTACTTACCTCACAATTGCAATGAACCGCAAGAATTTAGAGAATGCTGCCGAGTACTGTGATTGTTTTTTTTTTTCATGCTTCACATCAAGGAAATGTCAATTATAGCTCCATACATTTGGTTCCTCTGTTGATAGAGTTGCTATTTTACATTTCAAACAGGAATTAGAAGGAGAATCCTTTTAACAGAGCAGCCTACATTCTTAGAGTACGGTAAGTGATTTAAAAGCTGTGGACACGGATAAAGAAAAGTGACTGTCTGTTTAATGGCTGGATTTTGACATGGAAACACCCTAATCTGCTGTTACTCCTGCTGTAAACACAAGTGTTCAAGGCGGCTTTGTCAAAGGAAGCCCCATCATTTCATGCTGCCACGTCCCTCACTGATCAAAAAGGCCGTCTGGCATGTTTTCACTGTGCAGTCTTGTTAATGGTAGAGGTTGTTTGTATAGACTATAGCGGATTCAAAGCTCAGTTTTGTTATTAACTCTGAAAAGGCATATCCAAAGAACCTGTCATGCTTTATTGTCAAAAACACATTTGTCAAAATCGTTTTTTTCTTCCACACTTTACCAGATGCAAAGCACATACTGTGTATGGTGTGTGCCTGTCAATAGCCTTAGCTGACAGACAGGATTATCTGCTGTATTCTTCCGTATTGTAACACAGAGTGATTTGCCATTATTCTACAATGATAACTTGTGATTATATACATGCAAGTTTCCGGTTTGTGTTGTGTATTTAATAATGCTCTGTTCAGTGATTTAGAAATACAATGACTTAAGCTTAATGAATATTATAAATCATATAGTGTCCTGTAATTGTTTTTCGAACTAGTTTAGCTACCGTTTCACTCACACAGGGGCACAGTGTTTTTTTATGTTCTATACGCTCATTGGGCGGAGGAGGTATGCCTTGGAGGAAACTGTAGTCATTATGCAGCAGAATGGACCCTGAACAAGTATTAATATTCTATATTACAATATGAGCTTATTGTTACTGATGCATTAACCTGTAGGCAGCATTTTAATCTTGTCCTGGGATCTGGTAAAGCTCCTTTAAACCATTTCGTATACCAGGGTTGTAATGATTTGTGTATTTATGCTGTCAAACTGGGAGTCAGCCACACACTCTGCACAGTATGTTAATTAATGCAAATAACGCAGAACCAACGTTCACCAGCGCGATTTCCGCCCCAAAGGCTGAGGTTAGCACAGCAAGCTAATTGGCAAGGGTGAAGGTGCGTGCTTGTGTATATCATGATGGCATTCATAAGTCTGAATGGGTTTATAAGTTCAAAAGATGGATTTGGTCCATGCTAACGTGCAGGAATTAGGAGATAAGAAAAGGGGAAGTGACCATTTGACTCCTGCTTTATTATCCACTTGCTTTGTTGTCAACCCTGGTGTGATCTCTTCGGAATATGCTCTCCAGTTTTTACAATGAAAACAATTCCTTATATATGCAAAATATACATAATTTGTTTCCTTCACTTCTCCATTTTTTTAATTGTTGGACAACTGTCCGATGTATTGAATTCCCTTAACTTTCAACTGATCACGATAAAGCTGTCTGTTTTCTTTGAACAGTGACAACACGTGAATTAGTCGATATATAACAACATTAAATCAGTTAATGTAAAACAATATCCACAACACATATAACCTCCTGTATGTCCCGTTTGGACCCAGCATATGCTGAGTTGTTGACATCTCTCTAGTTTAATCAAGACTGCTGTTGCAGTGTTAATATTCTCCCGAGGTTCCATAAACTCCAGGAAAAGTTTGACTTCCCTTGGGGAATCTACCTTTTAGCTAACTATACACTGCATATAAATGCTGAGCGGCATTTTACACAGACAACTAGTATGCAGTATCCTTTTATAGGATGTGTTTCTTTGCCATCCACGAAGAGCACAGAGGAGACTGATCAGTCAATCTTATCGCTCCTTATGCAGGCTTATGTCTGCAAGGTCTATCATTCTGCAAAATAGTGCAACACCAGTTTTTTTTAAACTGCCTTGTTTCAACTGACTGCAATGCTTTTTCCGCAACAGGACCAGAAACTTTTTACAAAACCTTTACAGAGACATTTGTTTCTTCAAGATAAACAGACACAATAGTCAAGTTTAAACAATAGCCGGCACCAGTTTTCTCACTCTGCCAAATGATACCTCTGCTTGTTCCGGAAGGAAAGAGTCATCATAGAAAGATAAAGCTGCCAGAAAGAGGAGACAACATTTAAACACACCTTTCTCAGCCAATGATAATATAAAAGTTTGCCCTCAGGTCCTTCAAACATTCCACTTAATGGGAAAAACAAAAGCTGTCCCTTTCCTCGTTAAGCCACACTATGTTGACGTAAAATAGCATATTATAACGGCTGCAAAGTAGGAATAGTAATGATGTGATTTCAACATTTCCTTGACTCAAAGCTCAGTGTAATCTGTATTGCAGGCTGGAATGGCTCTCTGCTATTGCCTTGTCTTTCCTCATTCACCTTGTTCACAGCAGCTTTGGGTGACTAACCCAAACAGAGCATAACACTCGGAGGAGTGTTACGGGAAAAGGGATCAGTGCCCAGGGAAGGAAGGCTGTTCTCTGCAGACACGCTCATGTCAATGAACTGTGATATCTTAGAGTCACCAAGGCTCAACTGGACACAGTTTAAACTGAGGAGAACCTAAGGGGGAAGTGGGACCAAATAGTGAATTGGCTTTACTGGCTATCATTATTTTTAGGTTTATGTTTAATTGGAAGACATTTTATGGAAATAGAACGCAACTTTGATTAGCCCAGTCTGTTTATCATTATTAGCCTGTGATGACTAAGAGTAAATCTTAGTCGTCACAGGCTAATAATGATAAATTATCAAATGTTCGGCCATAATAAAGTCACTGAATAGACGCAGGGTGGAGATACTCAGATGGTGTAGTGGGCCTGCATGTGACTTAGAAAGGGAAACCAAATCTGAACAGCTTGTTGAATCCCATCCTAGACTGGTTGTCTTAAAGTGGACCTATCATGCTATATTTGAATAATATATTGTAGGGCCAAACCTATATAAAACATGTCTGTGAAGCTTTTTTTTCAAAATACCAAACAGATCATGCATTTTAGCCATGCCTCTTTTCGCTCTATTTGCTCTTTTCCAGCCCTGTTTTTGCAAGGGCTGATTTGGTGAGAAGTCTTCTTCGCTTCTTTTGTGGCAGACTAAAGCGCCACTTACAGGCCTGGCATATGTACTTCAGCGTCTCCAGCGCTTTCGAGCGGCAATGGCCATGGCCCAACCCCCCATTCCCCTGATAGATGGAGAGTTGCCCATATAGGTGGAGCACCCCTTTTCTGACGTCAGACAAATTCAAATCTGTATCAGTCTGTATCAGATCCGTTGCAGCCCCATTTTTAGAGATTTGGGTATGGAGGAAAAGGGGTTTGTGTTTTCTGACACTTGGTGAGTTCCCTGACACACCGGGGACACATATTGATGAATAAAAGACGTACAAAAGTGCATTTTGCATGATCGGTCCCCTTTAAGTCACAGTTGGGGTTATAGGCACTCCAGATAGCATTCCTTAGCCTTTAAGAAACCTTCAACAGGCTGTAGGTTTATTTATTTTACAGTGGGAGTCTAGATGGTCAGTCAACACAGAATATTCATATATCTTAATAATCAACCTTTAAGCTCTTTGTGCTTCAAACTTCATAATCTTTGCTGTGGCGAGAAAAAGCATAGCTTTTTATTTGTGTGATATTGAGCCTATATTGTTACGCGTTTCTCTTACCATAATGCAAACGCATTGTATATTTTCTTTCCATGGCAAATAGGATTATATTTCAAAGCTTTGAACAATAATATTTGTATTTTTTCTAATAAGGACAAACCTCTTTTGTGGTTAAAATCGTGATATCATTTAAACGGACAATACCATATTTTCTACTCTCATACACATACTGATTACTGGACATACTGATTTAATGAAATTTAATCTGGCTATTAAAAAGCATGTATGTTTGCAGTGCACATAGCAGTGATTGGTTTGTGTTGTGTAGAATAGCAATTGCAATTGGGGCTCGTGTAGCAATACATGATTGTATAGTAAATTGGCACTTTTAATCTGCCTTCAGTGAAAATCCCTTAACCAATTAGTGCAGCTGCCTGACAAGTTACCACATGAGAGTAAAGCCTTCATTATAACACAGGTTCATTTTTTAGACACAATATTCTTCAGCAACAACTAAAGGCAGGGCCAACTATTAACCAAATGATATTACTTATTACATTTGCAAAGCAGCAACCTCATAAACCACAGCAACATTTCAACAGCAAATATATCATGTTTGTGATGCTGTGTTGGATGTGTTGGCTGCAGTAGAGCTGATGGAATCTGATTGTTTCAGCCTCTTAACTACTGACAGATCTGAAGTAGCTTTTTGTGTAAAGGGGCAAATCAAACAGAGTACTGTGCTCAAGTTCATGTTGGAGGTACTTTAGTTGACTATTTCCATGATCTGCTACTTCATACTTCTACTTCAATACATATGGTTGGAAAAAAATATATACTTTCTACTCCACTGCATTTATAGCTACATACGAAACATATGTCCGAAATAGGCGACGCATGAATACAAGTTAGACTACAACAAGGCTACATACATGTACTGTGTTAAATAGTTAAAATGACTCTTTTTAGACCCAACTCCATCCGCTACAATGTTAAAATGCTGCTTATATGTTAATACATGATTGTCTCTGTTTTATTGTGTTGCACTGTTTTAGGAGCATCCAAGGTGGTGACCTAAGGTTTTCATTGTCATATCTACACTGTAGCTTTGTACAAATGACAATAAAAGCCTTGAAATCTTGAAATGGTCAACAGAAATTATTTTCATTGTAAAGAATACCCAGCTCAATGTCTAGAGCACAAAATGACTTCATCAAATGTCTTTATGTTCCGACCAACAGTCCAACGCTGAGTAATGTCTTATTTAATACAGTTTCAGAGAGAGTAAAGCAGCAAATACTTACATTTAAAACCTGGAACTACCGCTTTTTTGTCTTCTGTCATACAAATCCCTCTATCAGTTACAAAATTCCGCCTATAATAAAGATCTTTATCCTTTCACACTTACCTTCTATCTTTAATTTCATACTTTTACTACAATATACATACTGGTCTATTACTGAAAAGAGAAGTCTTTGAAAGTCTGTGACTGAGAGGCAGTCGCCAATATATTCAGCTCTACCTGTTTCAGATTTCATCTAGATAGACCGTTTGTTTTTGTAGCAGGCTGTATATTTATAGCAAAGGAGAAAAAAAAGCTTAGCCAGGACTCTAAAGCAGAAGCATAACCGAAAATACCCACACATTTAAGTGTCCCTGCCCACAGAGGATGATCATAGACTTTATTCAAAGTGATCGGTCTAGGTTGGCCTCAGTGTTCCTGATTCATTTCTGCCCAGACAGGTAAGAACAGCCAGTGATTTAGAGATCCCCATAGGACATCTGTACATCTGTGAAATGAAAGGAAAAGGTTCACATAAGACTTTAGTTTCTGGCTCTAGCTTTTATTTTCTGATACATTTATGAATGAAAGAGAGAAAATGTACAATCCAATTATTATCTTCATAACATGTACATTCAGGCGGTTACTTTGCTTTGGTGTTTCCTTTCCCAAAGTGGCATTTGTCTTATTTTATCTTCATTTAATTGATGCAGATTTGACCCTTTTAGTCTTTGAAGCAGAAATGTTAACTTGTCCTATCAGTAAAATCACATTGCAGTTCTCCATTCAAGTATCCCAGCAAGCCATGAGTGTCGTAGTAAGACAGCATGCACAATACCAGGATCCTGAAACTGATGCAACCATTGGTAATTGTGGTATAAGTACCTTATCTTGTCAATGTACAAATCTAATCACAGAGGGCCTGACCTGCATGGGCTCTGCATTCTGGCTCAGTGGTGATAACTATTTGTATTTTAATGTTTTTAGTGGGCAAATTGAAAGATATGACCAAATAAAAATGTATTGGTAAAAATCTAGTGATCAATGGAGGTTTTCTTTGAAATATGCAATGTCATCACATTGCCTTTCCATATACAGTTAGTGTCTGAAAGAGACTTTTGGCAAGGGACGTGCTGTCATATCCCAGCAGTCTGCATTCTGTTACGGCAGCAGTGATCTGCCGCAGCACTGCAGAGTGGGAATACACAGAAAACCCATCTCCTGATGAAGTGGACATCTCATTGTAAAAAGTAAGCTACATATTGAAAAGCTGAGAAGAAAAAGTACACACTTGGAGGAAATCTTCATTTATTCCTCCAGAAAAGTTACTAAAATACGTAAACATGAAGTTCTCTTTCTGTGCACAGCTTCCATTCCCTCCATTCTGCCTTCAGTGTCTCTCGACAACATCAGAGGGCTAAGCTCAGCAGAGACCGGCTGCTTTCAGTTTCAGGACATTCTCTGCAGGCAGGTGCCCACTCTGAAGTTGCAACCGCAGCCTCGATGGTGCTCAGGGCCACTGCATGGGCAGATTATATAATGTCTTAATACAGCGGAGCGAGGCAGATGAAGTGTCTCCCTGATGCTGTCTGTTTACCCCTAGACGCAGATAGAGCATAACTAATAAGAGCTCCACAAACAGAAACAGCTACAATTTCAAAAGAAGCATAATGCCTACAGTGCATGCAGTAACATTATTTTACACATGTAGGGGATTCGTGTGATTCAGTGACTGCATTTATTGCATTGTAAAAGGACTGATCAAACTCACATTTACTATAGGTCGGTTCAGGTCAGGGCTATTGCTAAAAGCATCTGATTCTTTATATTCCAATCACATAGTGCTCCTGCAGAGTAGAGCTTTTGTTAGTAGCATCTCTGCCACCAGCACTTTTCTCTTGAAACACACACACAAAACACACACAAACAACCACACATAACCTCTACTTCTGTGTTCCAAATATTCAACCAGCAGCGGTCGGCAAGGTGACAAATGAGTACTGTCACTTGGCTAAGCACCGACTTGCACTTTTATTACAGTTATGTACTGTTGTGCAGTCTTTTGTTTTGGTGTGGGGGTTTTCTGGCTCAAAATATCCCACTGAGATTTCTTATATGCAAAAAATAGAAAGATGAAATAGAAAGTTCACGAAGAATGGGTTTATTTTAAATGATAGTAGGATATCATTTCACTGGTATCTAAATGTGAACACTTCAATAATAGAATACATTTCCTAGAAAGAGAAGTGGTTGAATAAACCTGTAACCCTGTGTCCTTCACGCTGCGCCGTTTTGAACGTCTATCTGAGGGCCATTAGATGAGTCGCTGAGAGAGCTAGTGTCACTCTGCATTAGTGCACCGCTCTCCTCCGTACAGCCCATCCTGTCTGATAGGATACAGTCTTATATCCTAACCCGCTGTGTCAAATCTGAAATCACAGAGGCTGCACCAAGCATTATCGGCCCTGCACTGATCCTAATCACGCTAATGCATTCTTTTATGCAAAGGCTAGGACATAATGTCCTGGGTGAAAATATCAAGATGATGTTCGGTACATGACGATCCTGGTAAATCATTATATCATGCAGATGGTCAGTTTTGCTCATGCCTAGCCAGCGACATGAGCCTGAGTTACATTGGTCAGTCGCTGCACTGAGGTCCGGCTCTCTTCCTGATTTGACCAAGGAGAAATTACATGAAAATAAACCAATTTGCCGTAATAATTCTACATGTGTGGCAGTTGGAGGGGAAGTGGCCCGGGACTCAGAGGCTATGATTAGTGGGGGTTTGTTTGTGTCTGTGTAGAGGACACAAGTGCACAATGTTTCTTGTGATGAGATATTTTCATTTTGTCAAACACTAATGTCTGATATCTGAGCAATCAGCTGAACACACCTCTTGAACTTGTCACTTCACTGCATTGTGGGGGCGTTGTATCACTGATGTGATTATTATGTAAGATCTTACCGCTCCAATTACTGCCTCTGGAGCAGTAGGAGTGATATGCAGTGTGTCGAAGCCAGGGACTCTTTGCTCCCGGTGTTTGAATGCTCTATATACAAAATGCAGAACATTAAGAAAGCAGCAAACAACTCTTAGGAATGTAAAGATATAGTGGATTAATGCAGTTCTTAGCAGAGAATAAAAGGCACACTCCCTGTCCGTGTTTCATTTCCAGCCTCTCTGTGCACTCACATTGCGGTTAATGCTAACAACCCTCCTGCTACTGTGAGTTGTAACAGAGGCATAACGCCCACCCTCGTGTTCCCCCAAGTTTGACCCTGTAAGCTTTGTAAACACTGTGGTCCTTCCGGGTGTTGTTGGCACTGGGGTTTGCAATTGCTGCTTTCACAAAATGTCTGCACAATGACTATTTTTATAAATATTCTCCGTAATATGGAGCTACAACAGTCTGGTAAATTCAGAAAATGACATCACTTTACCATGATGCAGCCTCTAAACACCCCAAAAAAGACAACACTTTCGAAATGTACAATTTTCAAAATCCAAGTAAATGACTTAGCCTCATTTCGTCCTATTGATATAATATAGATATATTGCCCTGCAACACACCCAAGTTAAAGGTCTCCTAATATGCTATTTTATGGGTCTCAGATATATACAAATATCATCAGATCATGCATTTTAGGCATCCCTCATATCCCTCTATTCCAGCCTTGTTAGAGAAACGCTGATTTTGGGTCCTTAGCTTGAAAAAACTAAAAAGAGGAGGGGGAGCTAATGCCTGCTCAGAATTCTACCGGCAGATACAGTTAAATTCTAAACGTCATCATGTTCTAATCCACATCAAGGATTATTTCTGAAACAGTATGGAGCTCAAATGCTTTTTCTCTTGCGGGTTTAGCACAAGGTGACTTCCTTTTTATATTTCCTGCTGTTTTACACATACTCTCTCCAGTACAGTTTAGTTAGCGATGCTTGCTAATGTAAACAAAGACCATATTATGTCCAAAAAACGTCAGAGATTGTTTCTCATAGCAATTTTCTGATAGTGCAGTGGGTCCACATTTCTGATATTAAGTCATATCGGACACAAATCTGGATCAGCTCCATTGTAACCCCGTTTTTAGAGATTTGGGTACTGAGGAAAAGGTAGAGGGTTTGTTTTCTGACACTTTGTGTTAGAATGGGGTACAAAAATACTGGACTCAAATGCAACGACTCATATTTGAATGAGAAAAATAAAACAAAGAATTAATAAAAAATCACTCTTGCGAGGATAAAACAAAACTCTTGATATCAAACAAACAAAACTCTCCTCTCTGGTATCCGCTGGGTCTCTGGACATATGAAGCACACTGAAACAAGACAAAGGGAGACAAGGACTATTTAAACATGAGGGAATTGGGAACAGGTGGAAACAATCAGGGGCGGGGCAGACGCTGACGATGGCAGCAAAACACCCAAATTGAGGAAGTAACAAGGTCTGAAAAGAAAGACAAGAGGTAAGTACAAAATAAAACAGGAAGTGGGAAAACGAGACATGACATGAAACATGGGGACTTGACTAGAGATGACAGACATACAATAGACAGACAAGACGTGAAGTAACATGAAAACCTGACTCTACATAGAAACCTGACTAGACTTGGAATGACATAAATACCTGACTAAACATGAAATGACAGACATAAAACA
This sequence comes from Notothenia rossii, assembly GCF_949606895.1. NCBI lineage: Eukaryota > Metazoa > Chordata > Actinopteri > Perciformes > Nototheniidae > Notothenia > Notothenia rossii. The sequence goes on along the minus strand of NC_136901.1, from coordinate 71,792,641 downwards.
AACACAATTGATGAGACACCACACTTTGTGAGTTCCCTGACACGCCGGGGACACATTTATGTATAAAATACATAAAAAAGTGCAATTTGTATGATAGGTCCCCTTTAAACAGTGTTACTGTGCTAGTTACTGAAAACCAGTAACTAGTTACTTCATTTCAAAAGTAACTTCGTTACTGTACTGATTACTTACACCCAAAAGTAACGCGTTAGTGTGAACAGTAACGCATTAGTTACTTTAAAAAAAGGCTCCCATTAATTCCCTTATAGCCTTCATTTCAGTACTGTTATTGCATTGGAGAATAATACAATCTGTTGATCAAGAAATAGCAATAGAAATAGTAGAAATAGCCTGCATGTGTTCTACAACATACCGTGCAATGGCTTTATCAACTTTTCCCTGGCTAGCAGTCCCTCGGTTAAAATCCAGCCGCTGTTGCTTAGGTGGAGGTGGAGTGGCGTCGGATGAGTCTGGGTCTGTGGTCTTAGCTACTAGCTTCGTCCCAGCATTGTTGTTTCTGCAGATGTTTCAACAGATTTGAATTGCTGTTTTGGGCAGTAGATAGGATCTTTGACCCGCCAAGACACAACTTACATTTAACTAAAACGTTCTTTTCTTTGTGCTCGACAAAAGTGAAATAGTGAGAATATCTCCAGGCGGAGAAACTCGACTTGAGCTCCCATGATAGTCTTGTTAGTAAACACAAACACGCCCACAGCGCGTCTCCGCATGTGACACAGGAAGTATCTAAGTACATTTACTCAAGAACTGTACTTAAGTACTTAAGTACTTAAGTACAGTTCTCATCTCTGTTCGCCTCGCTGTTGGCGCCGCTCACCAACGTCTGGGAGCCGAGACTATATAAAAAAAATAACGGAGTAACGCGTAGTAACCATGTAGTAACGGTAACTGAGTTAAAAAAATTATGCGTTAGAGTACTAGTTACTGCCAAAAATAACGGCGTTACTAACAAAATGGTGTTTGTTAGTCCCAACACTGCCTTTAAATCAAGGTCAAATTGTTGCTGCACACTGTTGGACTTGTGCTGAGAATAATGTACACACAATGACAACAGAGGCAGTTACCACTGACTTCTTGACACTTTTCAAAAATAATAGGACCTTGATGTCAGACAGAGATGGACAGAAGCAGGTGACCATCCATTTTGTTCACTGAAATAACTTTTCCTGGTTTGTCCTCCTCTTACCGGCCGATTAAATGCATGTTGTTCGGAGATGGTTGACGACCCTGTCTTCGGCTGACCTTTTAATGTTTCCACCTGACTTGCTTTGAAAAGAAAACACTTTGTTGCACATGTTGGCTAGTTTTCGTAACCTTAAAAAAAAAGCTTTTAGGATGAAGACTAACCGACGTGTTTGGTTATCTCCTATAATGACGTCTTGCTGGGTTTTTTGGAGTGTAAAATTCTCAAAATTGAACAGAGCAGGACAGAGCCGCTGACTTTAGACAACACTCTGATATAACAGCATCCAATAGCGGCTCCCACACTTTGGTGAATTACTACACAGAGTACGAAGGGAACAAGGCAAATACTATTTGTTTTAAGATGTTTTTAATATGACGTGTCACCCGACGAAATAATTAAGTTTAAAGATCTCCTATCCTGCTATTTTTAGGCATTTATTATGGGTCTCAGATATTTATATAAAATATATAAAAAACATGTCTATGATGTGTTATACTCAAAATACCAAACAGATCATGCATTTTAGACATCCCTCATATCCCTCTATTTCAGCCCTGTTAGAGAAGTGCTGAACCTCGACCAGTAGCTGCTGGCCCCGCCCCCTTTTGAGCACACAGACACACTGTGAGTTCTGTGAATAAGAGGATGTCTGCTCTGCTCAGATTCAGCTTAATGCTGCCGTCATTAAACGCCATATCATGTTCCAAACCACTTCAAGGATTATTTCTGAAACAGTATGGAGCTTTTTTACACATACTCTCTCCAGTACAGGTTAGCACTGAGTGTTAGCGATGCTTGCTAATGTAAACAAAGACCATATTACGTCAAAACACGCTGCGCATTGTTTCTGATACAGCGACGTTTCTGACCGTGGGTGTAAAGACAGCACACATTTCTGATATTACGTCATATCAGATGCAAATCTGGATCTGCTCCGTTGAGATGTGGGTACGGAGGAAACGAGAGGGTTTTATTTTGCCTCCTCCTTATTTTATGTATGAATAAAAGACATCAAAAAGTGCATTTTGCATGACAAATAAATAAAATGTACATAAGGAGTATCAGTGCCACTACCAATCCATACAAACCACTTTAAGTTGGGTTGATCTTTAAATTGGAATTATGACAACTTGTGAGTCATATAACAAATTGAATCATCAGACTGAAATACAAACATTGATAAACTGTGGCTAATATTAAAGCCTGTCCTCTCTTCTACTCTATGTTTTACTCTGACATGCTGCCCTTGCTTCCTCTAAAGTGCTTCTAAATGATGAACAAATATTTGTGAGACACGTCTCCCAGTAATTAGGTGATACGACTTCTCTTTGAGGAGAAATTATTTGATGAGCTTGGCCTTTTTCTGGGAGCTTAACCTTTTAAAATGTCAGGTGAAAAGGTTTTTTAAAAAGTGCCATATGCTCAGAAAAATACTGTTTTAGGTGGCTCGCGATGACCTATAGCAGTGTGGCAAAAAGAAGATCTGACAGTGATGAATATTACAGCTCAAAGCAATTTTTTAAAGTTCAGATTTGTTCTTGGAAACCCTTTGTATAAAGCAGAAGTCCACTGAGCTGGACTGACCTGTCTGTAGGCTTGCTAAGCACGGATATGCCAAGACTTTTGAAGAACTTAGAACTTGTTTCATATTCAGATCATGCTCCATAGGGTTTCATTTCCTGCATAATATTAAACAAAAATCTGGGTTTACTACATGTGCAATAAAGAATGAAGTAGAACTATTCCCCTCTTTGACAGGGCCATTTGTTTGCTCCAAGGCAGATCAATCCAACTCTATCTTCTCTGGATTTCCTCTGCCTTTGTTGTCACCACTCTAGCTGTCTTTAGCAATCATCAGCTTTCATGTCAAATAAATGAGCTGTTTTATTGCCAGTGTTGCCGCAGCTCCACCGCTGGTCAAGATAAATGGAAATGAATAAGGGTTATTTTCGCAAGGACCCACGTACAGTACATGCAGAGGAAATGTGGCCGAGAAATAAAGGCTTCTGTCAGACTGAATTGGATCACACGGATGACACATCTGGTGCACTTTACCTCTAGAAGAAAAAGAAGAAAAATGTAAAACTTTAATGACTCTAAGAGGAATATGGTGTTCAGAAAGAGTGACGCGAGAAATGAGATGAACTTGAAAATGTCATACAAAATGTCCCGGACACATGATGTTCAAAATACATTATGGCAAAATATTAAAAAAGTGTTTTATAAGGTCCCGGTTGAGATTATGGTTATATTTTTTATTGAGTTGTTTTTAAATACAGTCAAATATTGCAAGTACATCATTTCTTTAATACTAACACAGCTTATATTGTAGTCCATGACAGCTATGTGGCTATCATTTAAACGGCAAGCAGTATCCTTAATATGTATCAAAACTTGAAGTGCGTATAGAACAGCCCCCCATGCAGCTGTCAGGTGAACACAGTAATACAGTGGAGCATCTGGGTCTCTTCTGCTGGCACCAGTAAATAATGCACTCCTGCGCATCTGCAGCCCGACTTAATATATAATTCACACATCGTATGCAGTGAGGCAACCTTCATGCCATTCACACTACACCGCTTAAACCTGCGCCAATATGTTGCGACTGACTTTTATTTGCTCTGTAAAACGCTCTGTGGACAGTTTGTTTTGCGTTTTGTCAATAGGACCATTATCATCAGCTCTACCCCCCCACATACTCCCCATGGCTGATCTCTCCTTACATTAAATCTTAACACAAAGAATATGTGACTTGCAAAGTGTAACATTGTGGATGTTTTATGGCTATGTTTGGCTTATCACAGACTCTTCGTTTTCTTTCACACTATTATATCTCCTACGAGTCACTGCTGATGGGAATCTCTCTGAGATGAGGCTTCATCTTTGCTACGATATTTTACAGAATCACACAAGCGTGCAGAGACTCTGGTGAAGGTCTGCAGGTGATGTTTATGGGCCGCTGCTGGCCTTGCAGATGTCCTCATATAATTTATAGCAATAGTTGTCTGCCTGAACTGAACCAACACTGAAGCGTCTCCGCGCTCCACCGCCACCCGCTGCTGCCACTGACAGCACGCTACATGAGGATATGCAAATATGCATCAAAATGGAGAACATGTCCATTAAACCTCATATTCCAAGGTGATGTTTCCAGGGTGATTTCTATTTGAAAGAATGCTAATTCTCATTGGCGTGCAGACAAGCTAACTGGTCTTGGCCTTGTCGCCCTCTCGTCGGTATCATACATGAGGAATGTTGCAGTTGCACTTGTTGGGTTCGGTTCAGTCGGGCAAAATAGAGAAAGTGGCTTCATTTCAACTTGCACTGCTAAACTATTCTGTTGAGAGCATTGCATTAGCTAGATTACCGTTTTATCTGTCAAATGAATGCGCAGAAATAGCTGACATAACATTATGTTGCAAATCCAATTTAGTATTGATTGACAGTGCGAGATTCTCCGACCCCACTATGGCTTCCTGCACTATTAGAGCGTATTGCGGTGTTTTTTGCATCGGAAAGAGGAGGCATTTGCTGCCAGTAATTAGTTAAGCTCCTCTGACTTTGGAAATTTAATTGCAGGTACAGTGGAGCGGCTAACAATGGGATAACGGAAGCATTACAGTGTGTGAGGGACTAACAAATAGCAGGAGGCTGCTTCCCTTCCTAACAGACACACAAACATACCAGCATGGACGCAGGGTAGTTCATATACTTTAAATAAAAAGGATACATCTCCTCCTGACCTTTTGATTCTTTGATCCATTAATGACATGCAATATTCATACTCCCAGCTACTGAATGTTTCATTAAAACTGCAGAGATGTGGAGTGCATTATTAAGAAGTATGGTACAGACTATCTGCAGAGTGTTTATCATGTAGCATGTGCTGTTGGCTTAGCGTGTTGATCCTATGAAATGCTTGACCTTGAAAGCTGCTTTCATGCATCTCTATACGTTGGAAATCAAAGCATAGGGGACTACCATTAGTCTAATATCAAGCTCTAAATGTGCCTGAAACCTGTATTTCTGGTATATAAAGATAACTGTTGTCTCGCTTTTTCAAATTTGCCTGTGGTTATCCTAATTTGCCACACGTTATGAACATGTAGGTTTAGTCTTGCTCATCATGTGTGCTGCTCTGCCTACACAAAACCTTAAGTAACAATGGTGTAAAATAACCTTAAACTGTAGTATGTTCTCAGAGAGAATATTTATCATACAATAAACACATAAGATTGATTTGTCTTTACATTAGCAGGTTTATCTTCACACCCATAATAGCTGGAACATCGATCACAGGAAGTGTGCTGTTAGCGTGACACACCGGACACTGTTAATTATTTAAAAGGATCACCGACTATTAAGGTTTTTTTTGCCTCACCTTAACCATTATCTGTATCAACCAGTTTGTTTTCCTCTCAATTAGGCACGCAGGCAGTAAGCAACACCCATCTCCCATTACTGGGATATGCCAACAGAGGCCATGGGGGAAGGGAAAATAACAGGCTGCTGTTGTTGTTATCACTGCTGCGACGGCTGCTGCTGCCATTGAGGGATTGTTTTTTAGCATTTTCTTGGCTGCATTTCATGTCTTTATTCTCTCCACCATAACTCTGGCCTCTGCTATTAAACCTTTGTCCTTCTCTTTTGGAGGTCTAAAATGGATGGGTCACTGAAACCTAACCCGAGTCAGAGCCATGATGCGGTTGCTGTCTTTTCCTTAGACCCCTGTGCTGGGCGGACAACATTAAGCTATAAAAACAAGCCCAGGTTATGGTGATTTAATATCAGTGAAATACAGCCAGGAGTAGGCAAGTTGGATTTGACATGTTTCTTCAGCCATAGCTATTAAAGGTACCTCTGTTTATACTTTGTCTTTATTAACTCCATACAGGACCAGAATCCTGGTATCCTGTATTTATTTAAATAATCGGTTAAACTTTAAAATGTCATAGACAAATGTCAGAGATGCTCTCAGACACATTTTCAAAAACAAATTGATTTGAATCCAACTTGTAATTAAAACCCCACGATATTAAAGGTGGGGAATGTAATTTATTTCAGAAACGCTTTTTGTTATATTCCATGGAATGCTCTTAACATCCCGATAGCAGTGAATATATTAAAGGAGGGACTCTGTAAGGAAGTCTGAAGGAAGAGGCAGATTTTTTTCCGGTTGTGTACTTTCAAATTCTAGCGCACTCGAGCTGGTTTCTCCAAAATTACATACTCCACCCTTTAATGTATAATGATGATATGAAGAGAAACTCACTAAACCCTGACATTTGTAAAGCCAAACCATTTGTATTAGATACAATTTGCGGTTTTATGAGCTCAAACTCTCATGTCGAGAAACTAAAGTATAACTAGCATCTGTGAGAGCTTAAAGGTGACCTATCATGCAAAATGCACTTTTGTATGTCTTTTACACATGAACATGTGTCCCCGGTGTTCCAGGGAACTCACCAAGTGTCAGAAAACACAACCCTCTCTATTTTCCTCCATACCCAAATCTCTAAAAAAGGGGCTGCAACGGATCTGATACAGACTGATCCAGATTTGAACACTTCTCTGACGTCACAGAAGTGGCGCTACGGCTATTGGGCCAACTCCACCAATCAGGAGGAGACAGCCACGGACATTGCCGTTGGAAAGCGCTGGAGACGCTGTAGTACATATGCCAGGGCTATAGATGGTGCTGTTCTCACAGAATCAGCCCATGCAAAGACAGTGTTAAATTGAGCGAAATGAGGAATGGCTAAAATGCATGATATGTTTGGTATTTTGAAAAATAAAAAATATAAATATGCCTTATATAGGTATGGTCCTACACTATATTATTCAAATATAGCATGATAGCTCCACTTTAAACACATTTTTATTTATTTAAATAAGCGTTATTTTGCCATTGGGCTTATTAAATTACCTCAATGTCAAATACATTATCACATTAGTTTCTCTTTTTGTTTCTGTTTCCACTCTCATTGTGTCATGGACTTTAATCATTTAAGCAATAGAGCATGAATAAGCTCCTGACCGCCCTCACAAATGCACTGATATCATGATTAACCAGAAATGCCCTGTTACCCACCTCTCGTGCACATGTGCATGAACGATGTTGTGTAGTACATAAGTGTACAAACGTTAGTGTGAGGTACCCTTCTGCGTGCAGACGGCCTCTTCCATGTAGCTTAAAGCTCATGTGGTGAAGATGTCTTCCTGCCACGCTGCGGTGACTGCTGCGGTCGCATGCTTCTGACTGTGCAGAGCCAGAGGCAGCAGAGTGAAGTGTGTCAGCCTGTGCAGCTGATAACACTGCCGCTGTCACACTCAGGCCAAAGACTGTTTGCTGGGGAGCCAAAGCGCGGGATGGTTTTGTGGCGCAGCACGCACTGGCATTCAAATAGTGGAACTGGGGTAGCCACTTTTTCCATCATCCCTTGAACTATGTCACGTCATTTATCTGATGCCACATGATGCGTTTCCATTTTCCTCATGGCGAGCTCCCCGCGATTCCCCCCCCACACGTCTTTTCCCATCAGAATGTTCCGCCTCTTGACATACGCTGAGCTTTATCCCACTGGACATGTTTCCTTTTTTACACTTTGTTAACCAAATGTGATTTCCACATGGAACAGTGTACTCACAGAATGTTTTATTCTCCTAGATTTCTTGTTTCTTTACATCTACGTGACACCCCACAATGGCAGGAGCCTCTCTATCTGCTTAGGCCACTGCCTTCTCGAAGTCTCTTTCATTGGAAGAGGCACTGACAGAATAAAGAAGAGCTCCTTGAGAGCGGAGTCTCTTATCAGTCTCCAACATCTGGCCAAGACTGATGGGCTCTCGGAATAGCTCTCCAAATATCATTGAGTTTGAGCTGCATAATGCTTGTTTAACTGCATATTTTCTACAATACTAATTCACCCCCTCTCATTATGTGCATCTCACCAAAGGAACCCATTCCTATGATTGCTGAATTCAGTTTCCCAGCAGGGTAGGAGTGATGTGCCTGTGCACTGAGTTGTAGGAAAAAGAGAGACTTGAAAGTTGTGTCATATGTGAGCAAAGGCACCAACAATATGATCATGGGACCAGTCCTGCTCATACAGATAAATATTACATTCACAGGCTGTTTTGTAAGGCTTTCACATAAAAAACGAATTTCTCCTGATTGCACTCTTTTTGAAAATGATTCTTGCTAAATTAAAGTAATCAGTGTAGATTGGAAACGTAAAACCTTGATGCACGGCAGCCCATTATATTAAAGCTCTGAGGTAATCTGCAGCTGATTTAAGAATGTATTCAAACACCTGGATCTGAATCTGCAAGTCACTGGATGCCAAGCCTGTGACCTTACATAAAGAGGGTCTGAGACGAGAGGTTTGTTCTTGTCTCGCACCATTATGAGTTGTGGGATGAACCAATCACTTTTGTTAATCTTTCTCTTGATCACAATAAGTATTTTCTTATCTCTACACAACTGTCTTTGTCTTTCTTGTGATCATGGATGAATCGTCACATAAACTAATATTATCTTAGATAAAATAGTGAATTAGAATGTGGTTTTGTCTAAGCCTCTATGTCAGGGGCGTCCACATTCTTTTCACCGAGGGCCACATACAGAAACATATACGAAGGGCAGGGCCACTGACTAGAGGGTTATTACCTCATAAGTTCTGTTATAAGGAAAAGTCAATCCAATGTATGCTTTCAGAAAAAAACAGCTCACAGTTCTCAAGAGGGGTTCATTTATTGTGCTGGCAGCTCATTTCTTAAAACAGGAGCTTCAGATTGCTTATAAGGGGAAATATGAAGGGTGTATTTCAAGGTTGCTATGTAAATGTGTTATTGGGCTTTTCTCTTATCAATTTAGATTTGTGAGAACATGTTTTCAACTTGAATTGACTGCATTTATTTGAAAATTGGGCCTATTAACACGTTAATACTGTGTAATACATTTGAACATAATATATTTAAGAAGTACAGAAGTTTATTATACTTAAGTCATTATACTTTTTTTATTTGCTGAGGGCCGATTCAAAATGGTCCGCGGGCCGTATTTGGCCCCTGGGCCGTAGTTTGAACACACCTGCTCTATGTTGTTCACGGTCAACTTATGCAACATCAACTTTTGGCTCAGTCGCACCTGCAGTCCTATTCATCTGCTGATGTTTTTATTTGTATTTATAAGGCCGAGTCCCCATGCGCTGCAGAACCTGCTGCGGTAATGCCGGCTGCTCTCCTAGGGAGTATAGGAGGGAGGGTTTGGAAGACCATGTGCTTCCTCCGATACTCATGGAGTCACCAGCTGCTTCTTTCTCCTGACAGCAAGGAGCTCCACCAGGAGGGTGCAGCGCATGCAGAGGATCAAAGAAAAGCGTGCAGATCGCAATGCAAAGACGTCACCGCCGACCAGTAGGATTCACCAGCCAGGCTACGAGGAATGCTGCCAGTTGGGTTTCATGGAGCTGGAAACACTGGAGCCACGGATTATAACTGAACGCTGCAGTGGTGGGCGAGGGTTTTCAATCTGCAACACCCATGTGCCAACCGATGTTACGTCTTAGCAGTAATATGGCCTATATATTCCTTTAGATTCACAACACTGTAATGTTCAATTTCAATTGATGCCTCTGTACATAATGATGGTCCAATTCAGGCTTGAGATGTACTTTTATGACATTTCAAGGAAGTGAAGGACTTTCAACGATTCATTCTACAGTATTGTTAAACAAAAACATAATTGTATGGCTTTTGCATTTGTTATGCACAATGATTTCTTTAAGAACACAAGCTCCCAAGAGAAATCTGAAGTCAAAATACATTTCAAGGAATGAGTAAAAAAGATAAAGCCTTTTTTTCTTGAATAATATTGGACACTTTCCCCTCGTTGAGCCGCTAAGGATAATTATTATTATTACCTCCGCCAGGAAGTTATGTTTCGCCTAGTTTGTCTTTGTGTTTGTCAGTCAGCAAGAATACAAAAAAAGACATCTGGCCTGATTTGAATGCAATTCTGGGGAAACCATTTGAAAGTTGATCCAAATCAAAGGCAGAAAGCAAAGCTTGTGGTTGTTGTTTTTTTTCATATGACCAAGACATCTTGTAACCATGAGCAGTCAAACCCAAAAATACTAACACCCTGTAGCCAATAGACCCAATAGAGACAGAGAATGTCATTTTCTTTCAAATAAATGATATACTTTCTAACCTGTTTGCTCATGTAACCTCAACGAGGCAAATGGGAAGGTTTTATCCTGTTGTGTTAGGAAGAGAAGGCAAGGAGCAAATGAATAATTCTTGCTGGTGACTCTTCCGGTGCTCAAAGCTATAGCCTGTGAATCATCATCATCATGATCATCATCATCATCATGAGGTAAAAGGCAACATCTTTTCATCTATTTGTCTGTCCTTTACGCTATGCCTGCTCGAGTGCGAGTGTGGCATGTTTTCTCCTGTGAGTGTTTTCAAAACCCTGGAAGGCATATCATATAATTATTTGTTTTCATATAGATCCTATCTGTGATTTTCTACACTTGTGACAAAATTGAATTCCTGCAACGGAAGAGCTTTGAGGATTACGCAGCATGGCCAAAATGTCCTAATTGCAAATAATGCAGCGCAATCATCACCATTTAATATCAATTATATCGAGGCCTTATCTGAAACACTCTGGCTCCCCTTGCAGCGAATAATGTTTTTTCTTTACCGGTTTTGTTTGAAATAAAGCATGATTAGCTCTATTCACACTGAGTAGCAGCATGCACTGTAAAGGACCAATTAAATAGCTCTTTTGGTATGCTGCCAGTTAATTCTCCGATACAACTTAGCAAAAACAATATCACAGGTGGCCTCTGATTATCCACTAAAACAACCATTGCTTGTATGTGATGCAGGTGTGATGTGATTATGAGTTTGTGGATATAGCAGTGCTTCACAGTTTAGCATTGGTCATTATGACTTCAGGCATTAAGGTGAGGTAACAAGCGTCCTCCTACGCTGACAGGAAGGCAGGGAGAGCAGAGAATCAATGGGATGTCATCCAAGATTCATCCCTAGAGAGCCAGGCAGCCGTGGGAACAGAGCTACATTTGACCCTGTATGGAAAGGGTAGCGGGGTCAAGCCATATCATTACTTGATTGGCATCAATTATTAACAGCACACTTTCACAGGTCCCACTTGTGTTATTGATGTAAATGTCAAAATTGATGCAACTCATCATCAGATCTGAAACATATTTTTGGTTCTCTTAAACACATCACACTTTTTCTTTCGGACCAGGTTTCACACCGTTTTGCTACACAGTTTAAACAGGACACACAGAAGTCATGTGTTAAAGCGAACTAAGTGCGTGGCAGTATCAATAGCTGAAGCCTTAGCCATTTGCAGTGCAATTTAAAAACTCAATTTTCAAAGCCCTTTTGCTGAGGGTGATAAACGGGCCAGTAATCCTTTAATTGTTCTCTCTGGCAGAATCACAGGAATGATAGATGTCTCATTAGAGACAGGGTGAAACTGAAAGTAAATAAAATAAGACTGAGAGATATCAGTTGGTTGATGATGGTCAATCATTTAAAGAAGGTTTGATGTATTTCCAATGAGGTAGAATCGAAATAAGACAGCAGGTTTATTTTGTCTAGTCACTTTCAGCTTTTCATTATTATTTTCAGGACCACAGACAGCTCTGTTGGCTATATGTCCCTTCCCCCTCTCACACGTGTGTTAGCAGGCATTGAGTTTATCTCTTAGAATCATGTATTGTATACAGTACCTCTCTCTAACCTAAAACATGTAGATAAAAACGGATAGGGTAAGATTGCAAAATTAATTGAGAAGCCAGCACGTAAACTTTCCCACTGTGGCAATAACCGCAGCTCTGCATATTCCCTCGCAGATCGTGGAGATATGCAGCAGCTGGCAGTGGCCGGGCAGCTCAGAGTCATTGGCCACCTGAGATTGCAGTGTTTCTATTGATTCGGCCGACAGAAGGCTAATATTGACAAGTGCAGCGCTTATTCCAAGCCGTCGTAATCTAGCGGGCTGAGGCTTTTTAATTTAAAGTCAGATCAAGTTTGACCAACATTGGCCCGCCGCGAAGGGTCCAATCGGAGTTCAGATCAGCTCCTTCTCCCCCCACTAGCCCACCCCTCCTCTCTCGGTCTCCCTCTCGCTCTCTCTGCCTCTCTTAGTTGCAAAAAAATGCTCTGCAGCTGGGCTGCACCTCAATGAACCTAATTGGTGCACTGTGAGCGACCATCATCTATCCACTGGATTTCCATCGCACCCGGCTTCCATCCAGAACATATGAATTTGCTCAGACAGACCCTTTTAAGGAGTTGAACAGATAGGTCGGAGAAAATGGCACAACGCGCGGTTTTGTTGCTACTGTGGCTCTTTGACAGATCATACGCAGGCTTTCCCAATCAGATTAGTATCGGTAAGTGTCTTTGCTTTGTTGAAAAAGCTGCAATGTGCTTTGTCTTGATAAAGATTGCAATTTTACACCGGATAGATGTGCGCGGAGCTCTGCGCAATGTTATGAGAGACAACTTGATTTTACGTATGCTGCGTTGTTAAAGCGTCTGATTCTGTGAAACTGTCGGTTAAATCTTTTGTTGTCTGTGTCATTGTAATCGCTGGCTAAAATAAATAAGTGTATATAAGGAGGAAGACGGGAGACAGTTGCCCCGCTCGATCTGAAGAGTTACAGACAGGCGCACTGGTAAAAAATGCGTGATAGTTATTCTTTCAAATATCCAGTCAGCCTGCTTTCTTTTACAGCGGGACGTATATAGTTCTTGCTCGCTGAATAAAATGTGGTCCGACACTGACATTACACTGTAAAGACACAGATCCGTTTTCTGATCTTGTTTTCCATCTCTTTAAAGGGGGACTGTTCATGCGTTCCACGGTGCAGGAGCACAGCGCGTTCAGGTTTGCTGCCCAACTCTACAACACCAACCAAAACACCACTGAAAAGCCTTTCCACCTCCTCTACAATGTCGACAACCTCGAGTCGTCCAACAGCTTTGCAGTCACCCATGCGTGTAAGTGTGCTTCTATTTCAGTCATGTCCAGATTCTTCCCCCACTTATGTCCACAGCAGAGCGTGCAGCATTATTTATGTCAAAGTCATACATGGACTTTATAGAGGCTACATCTCAATCCTGGCAGAGCAGTCAAGTTCATCTCACTTCCCTCTGGGTATTAACGCCTGACAGGAATGTACAAATAGCCTACAGATTTATATACAGTAGGTTCTTTTCTTATTAATCCTTTATTATTTTCCTGGTTTTTACCTCAAAGTGAATACATACTTTTTGATTTGATTTTACAGAGAATGCAGATTTGACTGATAACACACATTAACTCCATTTGTGTCTGTTGAGTTGTACAGAGGTGATGTAATACAAATCCATGATTTCCACACCGTAAAATAAGTTCCTTTGGCATCCTAGTGTACACATGCAGGCCTTGAGAATTCAGCCAATTAAACGAACCCTGTGTGAAGACTCAGCACCAGAGGAGTTGGAGCAAAATTGGATGTGGATTTTTTAACTGTGATTTATAAATATCTTTATTTTCACCATAAACTTTGGACTATTCAAAAAGAGAGGATTTCCATTGGTGCAGTAGCTATATGACACGTTTCCCTCTTCATGTGTGCTATTATTTATATTCTATCCCATTGTGCAACTGGTGCAGTGTCTGATCCAACAAACAACCCTTTTTGTCACATCCCCCATTGGCTGAAGTTTCCTAAAATGGGCAAAAGGAGAAGAAATAGTCGGGCATTCCATTTTGTGATGTCGTTTAAAAAGATGAGTTGGGCTGTGTTGAATGGCCGGCTTCAGAGACACACTGACTGGTGCGATTGAGTCTCTCTAACCCCTGTGAGGCACGGTCATAATGGCCCCTCTGACTCTCCATGTGCCCGAGCATCTCCCCCTGCCCGTCCTCTGACTCCCCCTGTGTTACAGAGCATCTCCCCAGCATTGCAGACTCAGCTCATTAGCACCCAGCCCTCATAGCATCTCACAGTGCTGTCATTGGGTGGAAGGGGGGAAAAATCCATAGCTCCCCAACCATCGGCAGCAAATGAGTTGGGCTCAGACCTGCAGAGGAGGTGGGTCTGCGCAGCGAGAGAGATAAAGCACAGCGTCATATCACAGGCAGCAGAGCTGCAAGTGCCCTAACGAAGGCATCCATAAGAAACAATAAGCAAATGAGAGTGAATAAATAATAGATAGTGCAGTGCAATTTCACGCATGTTGAAGAGGAAGGGAAGCATAGTACAAAAAGGCTTGATATCAGAATCTAATTAAATTCAGGGGCAGACAGAGCTTCAGTGTGAGGAAGTGGCTCCTGTGGGAGCCGTGGCCCCGTTTCTTTTTCTCACTGCCACGTCTTACCATCTCCATCAAGAGCACTGTCTCAGGCCTGCCCTGAACTTCTTATACTAGAACGCTGTGAGCTGTGAATGATGCAGAGTAACCAATGCTTAAAAGAAATGCATTGCTCAATGATGCAAAAATAGGAGAGCGATTGTCAAATGGTATTATAATGTTAGGATAGAGCCTCTCTCTTGCTTTGATGTGCATATTAATAATCTGCTCTGCGTGAAATTTCTCCTTAGTTCGGCATGTTAACCTTCTACATTATAAAGGAAGAAGTTCTATACTAAAAAATCCAATTATTCATTGTGCAACAATCAACAAACTCTGAGAGAGACGGTTTCAAAACAGATCTTTGTAATGTATGATCTAAGCCTTTTTTTTAAAGTAGTGCCAGGAGACTCTCGTCAAGCTGAGCTCCACACCACAGACAGCTCATGCTGCGCTCACTACAGTCCATAAGCACCTCAGATTGTCTCTACCAATGTAGCGAACAAAATAGAGATGACGCTTATTAGATATCACTTATCTGCTGACTTCCAGGCCTTTGAGTCTTTGACTCTGATGACTGAGGACCTCTTGTGTCCTAAAATGTTTGTTTGTCAGCGTTGTTGTTTATGCTGCAAACTGTCACAATTATTTAGTGGACATTCAAATCTCCTCCGTCATCGATAGCCCCATGTGTGTGAGTCAGACCTTAGTCAGCAGTAGCGCACATCTATTTTATGACAGGGCGATCTGAACTTGTGTTTTTTTCAAGAGTGGCATTCATGCATGTTTGGGGAGTACATCCATTTTGAGGCAAGCTTCATAGTTCAAATTAAGATGAATTCTGGCTGCCTAAGGCCATGCATAGAAGTTGAAATGACTGCATTTGTTTCTCTTCCTGAAGGGGATGTTCTGCTTTAGTGTGCACTCTCCCTTTACTCTGGGACGAACACTGCCAAAGTTCTGCTCTGACTCATCATTTAGATCACTCCCCCTCAATTGCTTTACATCCTCTAAAAGTAATATAATAAGAGGCGGAGAAACAAGAGGATGTGCATACAGTAATTCTAATTAAACTCGCTGCCGTTTATTTCCTTTTTAGAAACAAAACATGGAAATCCTTATGTGTGATGAAGGGACAGTCCCGTGTGAGAATAATTTCTTTCAAGTCAGCTTAAAAACCATATGCCATTAATTGAATTAGTGGCCGGCAGCAAAACAATGTGTGGCTTCAGTAATCCTTAAGGCTGGGCTTTGTACTGCAGAGACATGGTGTGTGCTTTGGTGGTGGGGCTGTTGTTGCTTTGAAGTGACATCAGAAATTGTGAAATGTGTAATTACCAATGCAGGGTCCATAATAGCTGTGGAAACTCGGAGTCAGGTACACTCACAAAGAAGACAGAAGGAGTTCAAAGCAAAGAGTTCCGGTTTGAAGAAAGCAAAGTAGACAGCATTAATGCTCCTGATGGTCACGGCTATCCAACTTAATGACACTGCCATCCTTTTCTCTCCTGTTTACCCTTCTTCTTCTTACTTTACCTGAGGCGAAGAAAACATCAAGCCCCCCCTCCGCCTTTCTTTGCCACGCTATGTATTAGATTACTCGCCTTGATTCCTGTTAAAGGCACATTTTGCAATGCTTGGCTTTTGAATCTCATCTCCCTATTCCTCATTGCTCATTCTGTCATTAGGCTAATGGTGTGTGTCCCCTCTGCCAGCCCTATTACATGTGCCTTCCCTTCCTTCATCGAATCCTTCAGGTCTTTAAACCCTGGCAGTAGCAGATGCTTTTTTTGGCCGCACATTTTAGCCACCGTCTCCCACCTTTTTTACAGTTGCAAGGTCCCCTCAAAAAGCATTTTAGTTTGGGGTATTCAAGGTCTAAACATATTTACAATTGTTGGAAAGTATGCGTTAAATATAATCTGGTCCAGTATGAATGAACGCGTCTTCGATTTTTCACAGCAATTTACTATTTGTATGCACGTTAAATCATTAACGTTCACTATGTATTGCTCCTTTTGTCTGTATGAACCACATTTAACTTAGAAAGAAGGCGTTATAACTTGTTAATCTTTAAGCTTTAGAGACGCTTATACAGTAGATATTTTTTGTTACCTCTGGACAGAAAAAGGCTAGCTGTTTCTGCTCGTTTCAAGTCTTTATGCTAAGCTAAGCTAACCTTTTGCTAGCTGAGGCTTCATATTTAAAGGTGGGGTAGGTAATTTTGGAGAAACCAGCTCGAGTGCGCTAGAATTTGAAAATACGCAGCCGGAAGAAATCTGCTACTTCCTTACAGAGCCCCTCCTCCAACACACACGAACGCACACATGACCAATGAGGGCACGAGATAAGTTTGTGCACAGATGGAAGGCTGACAGACAGGTAGACCATCCAGTTATTTTAGCCAGGCCGGCTCAGATGATTGGTCGTGCTTTTTACAGTACTACGGATGACATTTTTTTAATGGATTTTTTGTCAAAGCACTTAAGATATATAATAATAATATTCATTGCTATCGGGATGTTAAGAGCATTCCATGGAATATAACAAAAAGTGTATCTCGAGCCGGTTTCTCAAACTTACCTACCCCACCTTTAATGTACAGTTATAAGAATGGCATTAATCTTCAATTCTAACTTTTGTCAACAAAGGGGACCAGTATAGTTTAGAAAATGGCATATGTGTCCTTTAACAACTGATGATCTGATGCTAGACATTTCCGCTGCTGTTTTGTCAGTGTGAAGCATCGGCCTGAAAAAAAAATAATTATCTCACATACTTTGTGTGCTTAAGAAAAAGTAAACCGTGATAATCTGTGAGCAATGTCAGGAGTCAGGACAGAAAAGGTTTGGAGTCCAGTGCGTTTCATTCAGCAGTCAGGAAGAATACTCGCTTGTATGTCGACTTGGGAAATCAACTTCATTGACTGGCATTACCATAAGCCCTCAATATTATAGTGCACTCCTTTTTGTCTAGACACAACGCATTCTTAGAGACATCTTGTTCGATGACCTTTACGCCCACCCTGAGAGTGCTAGCTCTGCACATGTTGCCCAGAAACACCAACAACAGTCTCTTTGCACCAGCGGCAAATAACTATGCTATGCTATGACTGGCAAATGGCATATGTTGTGAAGCACAGAGGAAAAGGGCCCTTACCAAATCTTCGGGTGTATTGTTGTCTATAGTTTTGGGGCTGTTGTTGGTGTGTTGGATGGTAAACAAAGCGACAGGCGGGAGTTTTTTTTGTTGCAGCGCATGGACCTGACAAATAAAGGCTATGGTCGAGAGAAGCTCCTCAGGTGATTGTACTAGTGCCACACTTCTTTCGTCCTTGCAGGCTGTAACTCAGCTTGAAAGGTGTGACCGGGGTAACATGGGGGAAGCTGGGACAGAGCAGGGGAATTAAGTAGTCGGAGGATAGAGAGGACAACTGCAGTGAGAGAAAGCAAGAGGTAAAAATAATTGGACTAAAGGATGTTTGAGTTTATATATGGAGAGTGTGTGTGTACTTAAGTGTGCGAGTGAATGACAGAGAGCCACTTCTCCGGGCTATGGGGGTTGTGCTGGGACATGCCATCTCAGTCCAGCTGTGTTGTGAGACACAGATGGAGGTTTATTTATCGATGCATAGCCATGTGCATGCGTGTGTGTGCACAAGAGCCACACTCAAACACACTGTAGGCATATGCAGTCACACATGGTATAAACAGATCCCATCTCCCTCCTTAAAAATTGTTCTGCTTTATATCTCAGTGTTTTTGTACCAAAGCTCCCATGATACACTTCATCGTTCATCCAAGGTAAAGGTCATGGTAAAAAAATGTTGTTCGCTCACCCTGTGTCTTTGTGCAAACGTGATTTGCCATCTTTGAGGCTAGGATTTCTCTGGAATGCCATGAATAAATGAGCGTATTTTGATGAGCACCATGACTGTGCAAAAGACTCTGAGAGAAACACGAGCTGCTGTAGAGTAGCTCGTGTGAACTGGAGGCCAGGCGGTCTCAGAGGTCTGTCGAGGTGGGTGTGTGTGGGGCCTCAGATGAGCGCTACAGTAACGGCCCATGATGAGGTTACATGCTCTGGGACCAGGAAGCCCTCTGAGAGAAGCAGGACGTCAGCAGAAGCCAGTGATTGACAGCGTTGCTCAGATTAAAAAACAGTACGAGGCAGAGAAAGTCACATGTTCAAATCTGACTCAGGCGGAAAACTGTCTGGCTGAGTTTATCATATTATTTTTATAAACACTATTTCTTGCTTTTACAAGTGCTAATTGCTACAACATAAGAGCAACACAGTGCATGTCTTAAAATTAAGTGCAGATGAATTTAATTTGTATAATTTTCTTGAAGTCTTGCTGGCATCCCTGCTAGGGCTTGAATTGTTTGTTGTGGTCACATAAGGCAAACACATAAAAGACTGAAAATACTCCGAAAGCCAAACCTTAAAATGGAATATAATTTTGACATCATTTCCTGGCCCTGAGATGCCCTCTGCTGTGTTTTCATGTATTTATTTATTTATAAGTAGGCACACCACTGAAGCAGTAATGAGATTCAGACTAGGAAACATAGAACACTCGGAGGCAGATTCAACACAATGAATTTTTAACCGGAATATCAAAAGATCGTCTTAAACCTTACCTGAGGAGAAGTGTTGCTGTCGGGGTGTTATTTGTCTTGGAATCAATGACGCTGGCAGTCGTTATTTGATAATAAAAAAACAGCTATCCTCCCGCGCTGCTGTGGTGGCTTCAAATCTCCATATATCTTTCACAAACACTGGGCATTTGGCCACTGCTGCAGCTCCAGAATACCAAAAAGGAATCCAGCATAGGGACACATGTTTTGATTTAAAAGATGACTAAATCACACATATAACCCTGTATTTTTAAAGATTTCCCCAGCCCTGATAGGTATCAATCATTTGTGGTGTGTTCAGCCCTATTGTGGGGATGTCGGGGTCTTTGGATTTCCTATTGATTTCCTTTATCTATCTGCTCAATATGTACAGGCAAGTGTGATGAATTGCACGTGAGAATAGGGATTAAGGTGAAATGATTTTGAATGGACTGCCATGGCACCCTGAAGATATCATCACCCTATACAACATGCAGTTATTTCAAACAAACAGCCAACATACGATACTGAACAGAGTGTTGTCTTGGCATGATAACTAAGGCTTGCTATGTAATGCACACTTTTTCTGGTACTGCTGGAAATGCTTTACATGTATAAGGGACATCCATGATGGCTCTGAAACCTTCCACACTTAAACAGATTTTGTTGACAATAAAATGACCATATCTATCAAAAAAAAATGTTTACGCCATAGCTGAGCAATAAAACCCCTGATGTAACCATTAGGCAACCAACCAAGAATAGGTTGAAGAATAATTTGTGCACCACTGACCCACATGTGAGCTTTATGACAAACCCATGAATGCAAAGCGTATATCAAGCCGTGTTTTTTGTGAGCAGACGTGATGCAACATGACAGCCCATCTATGCTGCGCACATCTGTTCACCACTGTTCAAATAATAGGGTGGGTTCTGGACTATAAGTCAACAATGATAGGCGAAGTCTGTGTTCCCTTATTGAAGATGATATCAGCGCTGCGTTGTGATGAACAAGAGTAGCTGGCTGGACATATAAAAAGCAAACGATAAACACTACGAGGGACCGCACAGGAGGAGACACCAAATCTTGGTGGTGCATTAGACACATTTGCTGCCTCGCTCTGTGCGAAGAAAAACTGTTTATGATAAGAAAAAGCCTGCACATGGGGTGCATTTTAAGTAAAAGGAACAGGGGGCAAACTGCCATTGTGATCTATTCATCTCAGGTGCGTCAGGAATATGTCTGCCAGCAGCTCGGCTCCATGTGATGGCTGCTTCCCATTTAGTTTTCTCAATGAACGAAACCTCTCAAGGAGAGTGCAATACATTGTTTGTGACAGAGATTTCTTTTTATTTGAAAATGTCATTTACCCTCACGCACCGGTTGTGAATAGGCAGGGATGGAGCAGGTAGAGATGAAGAAAAGCTTTTTTTTATCTCCTGCAGAGATCTCTCACATTGCAGTCAGCGTTTTTTTTTTACTTTAACTCCCCCTCTCTGTCCTTCTCATTTCTATATTTCTCCCTTTATATATATTTAATCTCTCCCTCAAAGCCCATTACAGCCATGTTCCCGCAGTCACAGTCAGCCAGCTATTGGCCGTTCTCTAGACTCCCCTACAATACCCGTAATCACTGAATCAGTAATCCCCTACTTGAGCTGGAATAGCACATCCGCATCGTGCCTCATCGGAAGTTACTGCAATGGCCTGGCTTCACTGGGTGCAAAACAAAAAGAGGGAATTCTAAGTCCTCCTCAAAAGGAGCTGCTGACTGCATTGTCCTATCCAAGGTCAAACAGCTTATGAAAGAAAACACTTTTGAGCCTTTTATCATTGCTGAAGAGCGCAGAGAAAAGCATTAATTTGCACCTATGCTGTCTAATCTTGTCGGTCCGTTATCAGCTGTTTATTGTCTGGGTTCCCCTCTGTGTGTGTGACGGAGAGTGATTTCTGCGCTAAAGACAGGCAAAAATGAAGAGGACATCAGGGCGGCGTTGTGATGAATACAAAACATCAACAGGGAGTGTCACGATGTACTCTCCCAACTAGTAAATATTGGATCACTGTGCGACGGGGCTTCCATCTTCGAGCTCTCTCCGTCTGCCGACTGAGCAGATTGATCCACACGTTTCTGGCCTGTTTTAAAAGAGGCGGTCGCTAGCAGAGCCCTGCCAAAGCTGCATGTCTGTGCAGAAACAAGGGCTCCATCATGACTGATTGCCTGTGACAGTTCACAGTCGCCGGGCCACTGGAGCATCATAACCTTGTGAAACTAGTGTACGGGCACTCTAGCATACAGGCTGAAGGAGAGAAGCAAGAGAAGGAAGTCATTAGCATATTCCTTGGAGTGATACATTGATGCAAATACGACATGAGGTGCAATGAATAGCCTCTGTGGTTAAAATTAAACACATCTTTTGCAATGAGAGACATAATGCAGACCTACACATCTGGAAACTGGGGGGGGGGGGGGTGTTATGGACAATTACGGCATCTGTGATTGCAGTTGCATATTGAAGACCCACGCAATGTCAGAGCCCGATCTGTTGATGTGTCGGAACAAACTGCCCATGATGCAGAAATAACTTCTGGCAGGCCTGAGGAGCAAACCAAGGCCACTCGAATCACTTATATCTGGGTTGTCACCATAACAAGCGGCCAATATATTCCTTTGATTTACATTGAATGCACAAGATTAATCAAATCTGAATGAGTGCTGTAAAGGGCAGAATCAGAATCACATATGCGTGGGACTTTTCGGTTGTTGTCTACTTCCAACTTGTTTTTCTTATGTTGCTGTTTGGTCATAAATGAGGTGGTAGTTAGTTAATTAAGTGAACATGATGTTCTCGCTCATCCACGGCCCTCCTCTGTTTCTCCCTCCAATGGTTAATTCGTGGAGTGCTATTGTGAGGCTCTTGCCATTTCACACATGGCTTCATAAAACCTGTGGGCGTTTGCTCCCAGGCCGATGGCCGTGTTTGTGTGTCCATGCATGACTGTGTGATGAAATATTGAAGTTCTCTATCATCGACCATTGGGTTGCCGCCGGCGCGATTTCTGTCCCTTCATTTTGGTTTTTTCCTGCTTTCTTTATCTCGGTGCCGTGGTTTTATTTTCCCCGGCGTGGTGTGCAGATCAGGAAGGCAAACCTCATCTGGACCCATGACAGAGCTAATCCATCGCAGCTGCAGAATGAAAAGGCCGTTTGGAGTGAATCCATTCCAAAGGCCTCAATGGAAAGCTTCTCTCAGATGCCAGTGCCCTTTGCAGCCCTGACAGTGCTAGAATATGATGAAAAAGGATTGCGAGAGTTCAGTGGCTTGGCTATGTTTATGAGAGGAGGGAATAGTGGCGGATTGAGGCACAGTGCTGGAGATCGGGAAATGACGGGACCTACCGCTGTGTTTGTGTGTGCCTGTGTGTGATGTGCACTGGATTGTAAGTACATACCACCACAGAGAACCCTTTATCTTTTCTTCTGAGGAGGATTGTTAAGAATTTGCTAATCAAGGGTTTGTGAGTTTCTATGTATACTCCTATGTCGATGAGCTGTATTGAAAAGAAGACCAGCAATGGACAGTGGCCAGAAGTAGCATGATTTCCAGTTCCAAATTAACTGACCATAAAGGAACAGACAATCGGTGTGAATGGTTGAAGCCACATATCACCCTGAATGACTAGCATACCTTTCCTAAACCAAGGGCACAGAGACGTCAGTTCTCCTGCTTTCTTCTTCTTTTTTTATTCTTTGTCCCATGTTTTTTCCTCTTGCCCATTATATTGCCGCTGCTGCTGTACCTAGTGCTATCCCTGAGCAGTGAGGGGATAGACTTTGGGTCTTTTATGCACAAAGAAGCTTAAGTTTGGAAATTGCTCTCAAGTGGCCGAAGTCTGTGAAAAATTTGTGAACATTTAATTCCCAATTTCAGGGGTTTGTCTCAGAGTTAAGCGTTGTAGTCCTAGGATGCCCTGTAAGTGCACCAAAGTGCGGTTACAATAAAAAAATGAATACGAAATAAATGACAGGCTAGTCAGATTTATTTGAAAGAAAGAATGAGGTTCCATCACAGCTCCATCACAGCTCACAGCCCAACTTACTGCTTGAAGTTTGTCCTAGTGTTCTTGCCATATATGAACTCATAGCTTAACTGTGTGATAGAAGATTATCATCCCCATTACGCTCACTTTTGGTTTTTACCTCCAAGTAGATTCTTGTAATAAACCACCTTTTCCTCTGGCTGAAATTAATTTAAATTAAATCTGTTTAAAGTGAGTTTTGTGGACTATCCTGAGTAATCAACAAATTGTATGATATATATATATATAAAAAACAAGATATACATATATATATATATATATATATATATATATATTGTTTTTTGGTTACCATTTAATTAAAACAAAATATATATATTTTTGTGTTGGTCTCTTAGAAATTAAATGACTTTGCAGTACGTATGCTTTTCATCAGTAAGCCATTGTGATCCACTTTATGAGTTTTTATTTTGATCCCATGATACTGTTAAACGTGGAACTTGGTCTGACTGCATTGCAGCACAGTGAACACAGCAGACAAGATATCAGACAGGCCCCAAATTAAACCTAATTTCTTCTTATTGTTGTAAGTGCCCAGCACTTATCCAGACAATGGAAGGTCCACGGAGAATCCATTGTTTCATCAAATGCGAGAAAACTTTTGCTCTTCTCTCCAAGAAACTCTATAAAATGTCTCTGAAGTGAAGCCACTTGCTGAGGATCGTGATTGAGGGGAAATGTACTTTATAAAAGCAAGGTGAGTAAGGGCATATTCAAGGGTTCATATGCCAAGGCCCTGGCATATTTAGGATTACAGCTCAGTCACTGTCAGAGCTCTCTGTTCTCCATCTCTGTTTCTCTCGACTACCTCCAACATTATCATTCAGGGACGGAGCGCCATCTCAGCAAGGGCACTAATAAGATGAAAAGTGGCACTGGACTATACATGCTTAACCAAGCGTGGATCAGTCTGAGAAGGAGAGGGAATTATTTAAGTGATGTCTTCAAGGTTAACCAACTGGTTCCATCTCCCTTCCTCGTATTCTTTTATTCTTCCGAGACTGGCAAAGAGCTGGGAGAGTCTTGTCCTAGAGAGGCGCTGTTTTAAAATGCAGCTCTATAATCAAGCTATACATTGCAAATCCCTCAATGGCTCGGCTAGATTTGTTTCATCTGTATAGGATATGAAATGTGACTTGTAATTTGATTAGCGACACCGGGGGCAGAGGCTTAGTTTACACGTGCAGTAAGTGGACCATCGTGAGAGTGGCAGATTGTCATCCCCTCTCGGTGGCCCTGTGCGGCACACTCTTGGCTTTGCACGTGCATGTACTGTAAACATACACGAGACATGCAGATCAGAGGTCTCCCCAAAGGACAGAAACAACCAGTCAGGAAGAATTAAACTCAGATGGTTGGCACTCTAACTAGAAAACATTTTTTCAAGAGTCCTCGCTGCTCTGTCTTGCAGATTAGTAAAAGAGAAAACAGAAACTAGTTGAGCAAGCAAGACTGAAGTAGGGCAGGAAAAACAATCCAGTGTTTTGACGGTGATGGAGGAATAAATGTGCCCACCAGACATCCAAAACGGTTGCTTGTTTTTTTCTCAATCATCCGAATAAGAACAGCAACCGCCTCGGTTCTCAATGCCAGGTATTTACCCTGCTGCTTACAAGTGGAAACAAAACAAGTCAGTTTGGAGCGGCAGTCTCTATCTGAAATATCACCAAAAACCTCTACCCATGGGGAATTATTTATATGCATCCTCTGAAAGTATTTCTTTGTGAGATTGCTGACATTTCCTTCTCATGTCGCCTTTCTTTAACGGCATCTCTTCATGGAGTCCTAAAGTGAACTGTTTCCTGTGATCCAGCAGAGCTAATCGTCCTTGTTTGTCGCGAAGGCAGACCCTGACTGCTTCTGACAGCAACAGTTTGAATGTTTGTTCTGGTGGTCCGACATGTTAAACTCTCTCCTTCCCTGGTGTTTCAACTCTCACTTCCAAGGCTGATTAAACCTTAAGTTAGGGCGCATCGGCCTTCATTGGCTGTCCGTCCTCATGCAGTCGTGGCGCAATCCCCAACCCTCTCCATCCACGACCCCCACTTTCCTTCTTGCTTCATGCTCTTTTTCTCTTCACTTCCTTCCTATTCATCTGCGAAAAAGGGCACGCTTTAGTCCCGCAGTGCTGATTGGGAGGATTAGTGGTGTGTGAGGTTTTGTCACCAGCTTTCTTGGAAATCCAATTACGGAATATCATAAGCCTTACATGTTTCATACTCCGCTGAATCCTTCTTAAAATGCGCACAGACACACTCGAAGGGTCAGTAACTGTCCTCGCTGTGTACTGTGGCGACATCTTCTCGAAGGTGAGAGGAGTGATCATCTTTGAAAGGATAAGACAAGTCCTGTAGCACTCCTCCAGCCTCTGCATTGCAGCAAATGGTGGACTGCAAGAGCCTGTCGAAGAAGGGATTGTTATTTGTTCAGCGCGATGGGCTGTGGGATCTCTGAGCGTGGCTCTCGAGGTGGAGCGAGGGCCAAGGGTTTGGGTCTGTTATCTACTCGCATAGATAGTCCTTAATTACATGTGTCAAGGAAATGACATGCGGATGAGGGGAAAGGGAGATTTCTGCATGTATCCGTTGAGTCCTATCGAACAGAGATATTAAGTGAACCCTGCAAGATAACGTTATCTGAACTTTTGAAATGGGGAGTGTCATGTTTGACCCACAGAATGCTTTCAGCCATGTGTGCTGCCCTGTGTTCAAACTAAAGAATGATGGTCAGACCTTGAAGGTGAAAATATCTGTCAGAAGGAGCTGGAGTCGAGAGTCATTGACTCCCTGGGGGATTACTCACCAGCCACTCTCACACAAGTACAGGACTATATCATCAAGAATGCAGGTGGAGAGGAGAAGGAGCTGCGGGTTGAAGGGCTGCAGAGAAAAACAAGAGAGCAAAGAGAATATTTGATCCCCTGCAGTGAAGGGGAAGGACGTGCTGGTGGACCACATCGGACCTCAGTGACTCTGGTCTGAGGATCAGTTTCTCATGTCCAGTGCACAAAATGCATAGTCATTTGTAGCAGTCAAAGCTTATCATTATTATGTGCATAATTAGTATTTGGTAAAACGTCATTGCTTTCCTGGGTGACAAACGTCTAAATATGCTTAAAGAAAATATCCCAAATGCCCGAAAAAAGAAGGTCAGTAAATAAATAATATAAGTAATAATACAAAATAAATGAAAATACAGCGAGCAAGGACAAAATGCAGGAAACTCAAATATTGCACGTTTACATACCAAGTTTGGTGATACTGGTGACATGTTTCTCATGATAAATACCGCTGGTGTTCTGTAATGGCATTTGGGTTGTATTTAAAATGGAGACGATACGATAAGATAAGAGATTACATTCAAGAGAGACCATCCTAATTGGGAGGACCTATCTATGCCGGATGTTAAACCAATACCATTATACTCTAATCATATTTGCACAGGGTTCTCATGATAGTCAAGCTTTATTAATGACAACACAAAGGTTTTAGAATGAAGAACAGTTGTAATACTGTGAAGATTTAACTGTGTATATAGAAGGAAGAACAATTCAATCAGAAAGATTAGTAACATCATGTAAAACTGTTTTGGGACATGGAGACATAATTCAAACATGATAAGTATAATGACAAAACACAGTTTTGTTTAACATTACCATTAAATACTCTTCTATAACAGTGTTGAAATCAGATAATAGATACCAGTAGATCAGAGATATTTCTGTTATGTTCTTGAGCAATTTTTCTACAGCTTTTTTTTATTTTAATCATCCTATTAAATCTTTTCTCAACATTGTTCAAACTATTCGGTTGAATTGTAATGTTTGAATAAGTTATCCTTGTTTTACTTTGGCAAAGATGTGACAGCTCACATAATGATGATGGTATTTCTCTGTCATCCTGCTCACAGACCTGAGGTCCACTCGTCTCCTTGACTGCGGTTGTAGGTTATATATGAAACCTTCAGGCACAGCAAGCTATGGGATTAGGTTTTTTCTCCTATGGATGCCTTTTAGGCCGAATTCACGAGGCTTCAAAGAGAATGTAAATCATGCTAACCAGAGTCTGAATTTATGCCTTCACACAGATTTCCATAATGTCCTTCTCAATTGGATATACCACTCTACATTATGCTCGGAGAGAAAAAAAAACCCCAAATGCCTAATGGGTATTTTTTAATGTTATACTTTCGCAAAAATGTCCATGTATTCCTTCTCACAATATTCAAATATTTCACTGGTAGCTATACGACTCTACAATATATATCAATAGAAATCATGTTCACAATCAATATTCTAACTTGGCCTAATTTAAACTTGCACTATGCTAATATATGATTAAAACCATGCAGTTATTTTAAACTGGATGACATGTCCATTTGCTTGTTCTCAGAAGTGACGGCTGTCATATTTTGCTGTCAAGTTCTGCAGTGGGCTTCATGTGTTAGACTAAAAAAAAATCAGCAGCAGGCGTCAAAAAACCGCTCACACTTACATTGATGATAAAACATGTCTATATATATTTAGAAAAATATGCTTGTTTTTTTCTCTCGTTACATTTGGATCCAAATTGTTGCAAGGATCTTGACAAAAATCTCCTACAAGCGTCTGCCATTTTGGAATTTGATCAGATTTCTTCTTATAGTTGACCTGTCCTCCATGTATCCGGGCAGCATTTATATGCTTCTCCTTTGTGCAGAGCCAGCGTTACAGGAAGCCCTTCAGTCCCCTCTTTGATAGAGACACATTAATTTGAGCCATTAAAGTTACTGGCCAGTAACCCTGTTTTGTGACTTTCACTTATGTATCTAGCTGAGAGGGAAATGTTCTTTATAGATACAGTAAAACGTACACATCCATTTTCTGTTATTAAACCTTTGCATTCTGTATTACGGCTTTACATGGCTACAACATTATATTTTAATCTTTAATAGGAGTTAATTCAGTTAACCGAAAACATTCAAAGTTTAAATAATAGAAACAAAACACAGTGGGGGGGAAATTGACCCCAGGGGCAGAGGGATTTAGAAACCTGTCCTCAGTGTGTGGAGATGCTTATCTCTGGGTGGGTAAGCTCCAGGCTCAACAGCGACAAGTGACAGAGCATCCCCAGGTCAAGCTCTTTACCCCCTATCATCCATCATACACTCAGGCAAACATACAAGTACATGCATCAAGTGACGCACTCGTCTGAACCCACCGTTGGATTGCTTGTACTTTTTTCAAACCCTAACAGCAGATGAGGTTGTGAGCACAGGGGACTGTGGAGAGAAATGGTCAGAGGTCTCTAAAACAGAGCAGACGTTTTGATATTGTATGGCCTGTAAAACAGATTCAGACCAACTGTAAAAAGGGAAAATAGTTTGGTCCTTTGCTCCAGAAACGAGGACACCAAACGTTTTAAATTGAAAACAAAAGAAATATCCAGTGTCACCAATAACTAATTTGGTGAATCCTTGAGGTGTCCTAAACTTTCTGGCTCAAAGTAGGATTTTTCAACATTTTCCTCTCATCTTGTTTACTTACTAGCAGTCTTCTTCTTCCCTGCATTGTGCCCGAGCTTTGCTGTGCTTCTCGGCCCACTTCTGCCACCAGCAATCAGTGTGGAAACAGTGACAGGACTGAGTACAAATGTGCACATGTGCGTGCAAGTGCTTTGGTGCAAACTGCTCCATAGCGTACTAAAGTCCACAGAGCCTCTTTAAATCTGCATTTAGTACATTTCCATTTTGTGAAAGTGTGATGTCAACATCGAAATTATGTTGTGTCTATGACAGTTAGGGCTGTTGCATTAGGAGGAAAGGTGGTTTACTACCATTTACAGTTATGGCTCCTGCTTCTGTGGCTTAAGGTTAAGAGGGTGATCACGAAACCATACCGGTTCGATTCCTTCAGCAGTCTAATAAAAATGGAATGCCCAGCAAAGGAATTACAGTAACACCACAATATTAATGTATTAAAGACAATATTTTAACAATATGGAGATAATGTATGACGTATGTAGGCAAAATCACATAGAAAAATATAAAATTGGTATATTGCAATGTTCCATTGTTATGCATTACATCTTAAATAAACATTATATACAGTTTTTTGTCAGTTTTCCAGAAGCATTTTTTATTCACAATAAAATTATTTTTAATCGATTTTGTTGCACATCGTTAAAGAATAATGTTCAAATATACAGAAGCACCGCTCTAATGTCAAAACAGTGAATACATTTGCTGTATGTAGTAAATGTGTGTTTTCATTTCCCCACAGTGTGTGTAACAGTGTTACCCGGCAGGTCATTTAAAGTGTAAACAGACGCTGGATGTTGATGGAGCACGACCACTAACAGCTTCCTTTTAACGTTTCACGGCACCATTGCAGTTGAGTCGTTCTTGAATCTAGGTCTGCCATTTGAGTTAACAGTTTGAAGCACTTCACATCTCTATATGACAAGAGCTGATGCAATCCCCCCGGGCACTTACGAGCTATCTCCCAGTGACAGCATCCCTCCTTCAGAGCAGGACGTGCTGGTCCTGATGTAGGCTGCTGAACACTGGGTAGGGGGAGGGAGCGAGGCAGCGAGCGGGGGGGAGACCAGCTAGAGGATCTCCGGGTACCAGGGGGAGAGCCGGAGCGAGACACAGGCAGGAAATGGAGGGCAAGTGACTGAGAGGAGAAACAACGGAGCCAAGAAGAGAAAGAATGTTGGTTTTGTGAAAGAGACGGGAAAAACGGCTAAAGAGATGCAATCATGGTTGACATTTACTGTTCCCAGCCGCCTTCCCAAGGCAGTGCAAAGCTCTGGCTCACGGGCCACAGAAGAGCATGTGAGTGCAAATACTTTGAGTGCATGAAAAGGTTTTCTCTTATGTATTAGCTTGGCATGCCTGCAGGATACCACGCATCCCTCTGAACTAGCATTCCAGGCCAGCCATCCCAGTGATGCGTCAGAAATGTAACATCCCCGTAGCACTGCAGAGTGTCCTGATTATAGAAGGGAACGAGGGCGGCACACTGTGTGTGTTTGACCAGTGAACTGGAGATGGGATGCATGGTTCCCTGCAGCAGGAGGGGGGAGGAGGAAGAGGAAGAGGAAGAGGAGGAGGAGGCACGGTTAGCTGCAGAGGAAGAAAAAAAAAAGGGAGGAGGAGAAGAGAAGGAGCAGATAAGAGAGAATTATCTTTGTGTTGTTTACCTCTCAGCCCTCATGCAAGTCTCTTAATGACTTCAAATGCACATGGTTTTCTGAGGACTCATGAGCATTAATTACATTTGAGATGACACTCGCAGAATCATTAAATTAAATTAACTAATTTGTTTTTTCATCCGTTGTAGAAACTTCGGCCATCTTATTTCCACCTACAGAACAATGATCATTTCATTCTTATTTAATCGCCAAGAGTGATAAGGCCAGGGCATTTCTCCACAGCAGCTGTCTCTCGTGACTGTACCTTGCGCTTCATTTTTTTCTTAACCAAAGTCCAACCCGAATCTGCACTGCTGATGGAGCGAGGCGATATTACGGGGGAAACAATGTGAGAGGGGAAGGAGGGAGGCACTCAGGTGGAGAGAGATACCGCCACGCTCGAGGAGGGTGTATGCTTTGGGGGATGAGCAGATGGCTGAGGCAAAAGACAGGATACAAAAAGGGAGGTCAAATCGAGTGGTGAGGTTAGAGGAGAGGAGAGTGGAGAGAGACAGTGAGGCGTTTAAAGAAGGGAGGGGGTAAGGCATGAAGAGACCTCTCTGGGAGCGTGAGTGGGGTAGAGCAATATGTCCATATACAGAGTATGGCTCTTTCAGGCTGCAAGAGGTTAATCCAGAACTTTTTATACAGCCTGAGGTAACTTTCAGAAACGGTTTGAGTTCTTCAGAATAAAAAAAAATAGGAAACCCAGTATGTAAAGCTTCAGAAATGAGTCCTTTTTTTAACTATTGAGCTGAAATCTCAATGCAATTGACTTTCCTTTCCACCGCAAATAAACGTTAAATTCCTTAGTTCGACTTGGTCAATATGTTTCTACTGATTGCTTTTTTTGTTTGCTATTTCATGTTTATAAATGTTTATTTATGTGGTCTGTTCATTTGTTCTGCGGTCTTGTTATTCGCCCTTCACAAAGAAAAAAGAATTAGAGTTTATTAAAATATAAAAGGGTGAGAAATGTACATACAGGACAAATTAGAGAGGTATCAAATTGGTGCAGCTTGAAACTAAAATGTAGATTAATTAGAAAGTTACAGTACAATGCCAATAATACAAAAAAAATGGATTTAAAAGGTTGTTTTTTTTAAAACACTTGCTCTCTCCTCACAGGTGATCCAGGCTGTTGTTGATAAGAGCCAACACTTATTTTGTTTTTCTCCCCCAGCCCTCGGTGAAACAGCAAATTGTTTTCCTATTTATTTTCTCAGAGCAGTTTGTGAAAAGGATGGTTGCAGGCTACCAAGGGAAGGGTCATTTTTACTTGATACATTTGCGTGATCAATCATGATCAACAGCGCCGCTAGCTCCACATGAAGGTTCCTGGAGTTCAGATTTACTATCCCCTACATGCTTCAGTATTTAAACCTTATGAACCCAAGAAACCTCAACATGTGGCGCGGCCTCTGACCGCTGAAACGTGCCAGAAGTGATTAAGTGTGAGAAAACAAGAGGTTCCTGCACAGTGCAGCTCATGGCTCTCCATTGGAAATAAATTACGCTGCTTCCATTGATTAGAGGTTGGGTCTATTTATGGCAATGCATCCATGTGGCTGGGAATACCAAGCCTGTAGAGCCACACATGTGAGGGAAGACTCTGAAGAGGGATTTATTATGGAAGAAAGTAACGTGCATTTATTGTGACAGGATGCCTCGTGTCTTAGGGGCAGAGCTTCATGATGCTGGCAGATCTGGTGCAGTGAGATTGGATTCTTTGCGTCAGAAACCGAAGAGGTCATTCTCCGTCTAGAACATCCTTGTAAGCCTTTCACCAAGGGGGGAACATACCTGGAGCTCAGATCACTTTAGATGGCATGGCTCATGGGATCACTGCAACACAACCTTTCCACTTCAATAAGGTGGCAACCCTTGCTAAGGTTGCATCACAAAGGCAATGTATGTCTAATGGGAGCAGGAGTGGGGTTACAGGGAGGGTCTGGACATATCTGTTGTTGAAGCTTGGGTTTGCTCAAAGCGCAACCTAATAAGCAGAGGACAGCTGAGCAGAAAGAAAGAGGCCACCCAATCTGGTCCCCTAGGATAGGTTCTGTGTCAGGACTGGCCCAAATTAAGAGCGAGTGCAGAGAAAGCTGGGCCTCGACGAAGGCTGCAGCTCCGACTGGCTCCCATTCAGTCCGGGAGATTGCAGCACTCACCCTGCAGCACTTACCCACAATACTGCTGTCCATCTGTTGATTCACTTATCTAGAGGCTGTGTGTGTGTGTGTGTGTGTGTGTGTGTGTGTGTGTGTGTGTGTGTGTGTGTGTGTGTGTGTGTGTGTGTGTGTGTGTGTGTGTGTGTGTGTGTGTGTGTGTGTGTGTGTGTGTGTGTGTGTGTGTGTGTGTGTGTGTGTGTGTGTGTGTGTGTGTGTGTGTGTGTGTGTGTGTGTGTGTGTGTGTGTGTGTGTGTGTGTGTGTGTGTGTGTGTGTGTGTGTGTGTGTGTGTGTGTGTGTGTTGAGAATGGATGCTTATACCTTGGGAGAGGTGTCTGTACCAGGACAGATAGGGAGGGAATAGAATTAAAAAGGATGAGGCAAATCCCACCAGCGACGAGATCTCTCATTCACACAGCAATTGTGCTTAGGAGCTGAATACGTGAGCACTGTCATGTTGTCCTCTTTAGAATGCGTAATGGGTTTGCACATACTCAAACATGGTTCCTAACAAAGATGGATAGATTTGCTCGGACAGGGGGGGGAAATGGATTATAACCCCCTCCAAGGAGGTAATGTTTATGGTTCTCTTGGTTTATCTGTTTGTCAGAAGGATTATAGAAAAAATACTGCCCCAATTTTTATGAATCTTGGTGAAGGTAGGGCCAACGAAGAACTACAGAAATGTTTGAGTGCATCTGAATCATTGAGCAGATATTAATTGCATATTATATATAAATATATATATTTGTATACTTTAGTAATACTGTAAAATATGTGGATTTGGCATAATTGGAGGTCAAGGCTCTCGTTCTAGCGATTTCCTCTTTGGTTTCTAAGGTAAAACACACAAAATACAACATTTAATGTAGGTCAGTTTACCATCAACAACCCTAAGAATGCCAAAACAGCTTATTTATTGCATTATTCAAACAAGATCATAGTTCTAAGCTTTGTCTGATGTCTCCAATTATACCTTTTGAATTAATGTCCGTCAGCTATTGTTAAGCAAATATTTAACATAGCCATTACATAAGTTTGAATAGTGCCCTCCCTCCCGTCACCCAACCGTTGTAGTGGAATATTGAGAGTGTTTACGGATGTTAAGAATGCTTGATTACACAGTGGGAGCACTTGAGCGTCAATCAGAATAAGTGAGCAGCCATTCATGATAGGGTGGGGAAGCAAAACACCTGTAGCTCTGAATGTTAGTTTACACATTAATGGCTTCTGACTGAATGGAAGTCGCTCTTGCCTGACAATTTACGGTGTCCCACGAGAGCGCATGATGAATACACAAACAAATGGAAATGTTTTTTCGCCTTTCAAGAAATGTCATCGGATGCACGCTCTGATAGGAGAAATAAAATGCTTGTATTATTAGGATGTACATTCCCGAAGTGGTTGTCATAGATTTGTTGAAGTGAAAAGCATTCAAATGATGGGGTAACTGTTTATATTCTTTTACCTTTTGCTTGCGTCAGATTGTTATTTTACTAAACACAGTCTGGTTTGTGTGCAACATGTAAATAGGGTTGTTTTTTCCTCAAAGAAGGGGTCAATCCAGTCGTAAAAATGTGATATGTATAGGTAGGTTTATCTCCTATATTTGCACAGACACCAAGTATGTATCTGTTTCTGACATCTTGGCACCAGCAAACACAAATGTCCCAGGCCATTGAATGGAAACCTGAATTCACTTTTCACTAGAGTCAGAAAGAGTTGTGTTTTTCAGCTCTTTTCGTAGGAGGCACCAGAAGCGGTGACAGGCTGCGGTGGTGCTCACATCTGCTGTGAATGCTGCAGTGAGTCGTTCACGGTGGGTGAGGGAACATAGATAACTGGTGGGAGCTCCTGGTGGGAGCTGGAGACCCTCAGTTAATGGCGTGACGTTTCAATACATTGGCTGCCACTTTCCTACCTAAACAGAAACACATTCTACCAATTTACAGCCGCAGGATGATTGCTGACCTCCTGACACAATGCTGTCACTGACACCAGATCTGTTCACTTTCTGAGTGTGTTCATTGTGTATTACCATGCATTTCTTTATTCAAATGGTTGGTACCAGATGAAATGGGATTATATGTTGTGATCACTATGATCAATAATCGTATAGAAGTGTAACAAAAAAGCATCTTGGATTATTTGAATTAACTGGCCAGTGATAGTATTGCACTTCCACAGTATGTGTAAGTAATGTGACTCAAAATAGACCGATGATTTCGATGTAACTCTAAATACAGTGGATTTTACATCTCTAATAATGCAACTCAATTGGGTCTTTCATTTGATTTGTCTTTCCCCCACATCTTTTTAACTTCATCCCCCTTCTTGGAGTCACAGGACTTCTGTTATCATTTATTGTAAAACCGAGATATCATCATTAGGGTTATTTTTTCAGACACGCCAAGGGATTTCCCAATCATCCCAGTTTTAAAATGAAATAAGGAACCATCTGTTTAAGAATAACAAAGAGCAATGATATTGATGAAATATGGTTAATTTCCCCCTTTCAACAAAAAAGAATGACGTAATATGGACTTGATTGTCAAATAAAACAAACAATTTGAATACATCACCCCTTAGGCTTTTAGTCATTATTATACTCATATTATACCATTTGTTTGCATTTAACAAACAGAATAATGAATGTTCTGACCGAGGAAATAATTCCAAGATTACCCTACCTCACTGAATCACTGCTCAGGTGAGTGAGCCAGTCTTTTGAGCAAACTCACATTTTGCCGAGTAATGTCCTAACCACCCTGTCTTCTTGTCCTCTGCTGTCCCTGCAGTTTGCTCCCAGTTCTCCCGCGGAGTGTACGCCATCTTCGGATTCTACGACAAGAAGTCCATGAACACCCTGACCTCCTTCTGCGGCGCCCTGCACACCTCCTTCGTCACACCCAGTTACCCCACCGATAATGAGGTGCAGTTTGTCATCCAGATGCGCCCTCCCCTCCGCGGCGCCGTCCTCAGCCTGCTCTCTCACTACAAGTGGCAGAAGTTCGTCTACCTCTACGACACCGACCGAGGTAGGTGACAGCACGCGCCTGGAGTCAGGCCTTGAAGCTTGAATTACAGTGTGGAACCACAGGAAGTGTTACAGCGGCTCAGAATAGCAGCGGGGTTAGCAGAGGATAGATTTACCGTGTAATACTTTATGAAAGCCCTGTAAATACTTGAACTGTTAACACTGCACTTACTGTTTTATGTAATAGTTTGGTGTTATGTAAATGTGAAATATATTCACCAGCAGCTCGTAACACTTGTAATAACACTCTAAGAAACGCCGTATCTTATGAGCTATAGCCTTTGGATTGGGCTTCTTTTTTTTAGAAGTTGTCTGGTTGGCGTCAGTTAATCTTCTGTTTAATCATGTTGTTGATATTGGCTCGTCTTTCATCTGAAATGAGGTATGTCACAGCTGCAACTAAAATGTTTCCTGCAGGATTCTGAGTCTCTGTCTGCCTGTAGGGGCTGCTTATTGTGTTCCGTCATTGAGGGTTTTTGTGTAGTCCCCAGATTGCATTGCCTTGTTGATAATAGACGTTGGTTTTATGCACCAGCGTGCGATGATGACCTGTCAACATGTCCAAGTGTTCATTTCTGGGTGTCCTAATGTCAAACGAGAAAATAAGCTCATTATGTCTCAATAGAGGAAGGCTCCCCTCCTCCTACGGTAACTTCAATTCTGTTCACAGCAACTGCGCAGGGGGGGTGGATGTGTTCAGGATATGACAGACAAAGACACAATATGTCCGCCTTTTTGTGGGGGTGCAAAAAAAAAAAAGGCTGTCTGCATATTTCTTTATTCCTTCATAGCAGTAGAGCTGCAGACACAATCGATTAGTCGATCGACATGATAACAATTATTTTGAGAGTAGAAATGTCCTCAAATTTGGTTTTATATCATATTAAACCAAATATATTTGGGTTAGGGTTGACAAAATGAGAAATGTAAAGATATTTTCTTGGAATGGATGGAAGTTTTTTATTATTATCCATCATTTTATAGACTAAACGATGAGCTGATTGATTTAGAAACTAATAAGCAGATGAATCAATAGCGAAAATAATAGTTACTTGCAGCCCTGCTTAACTGTTTGGGATTGCTATGTTTATCTGCTCATTAAAGAAAGATTCTGATATGCTTCAAGCAAGCGGTCTTCTGCATTGTGTTATCTTCTCTGAGTGGTTATTTTTTCCTAGACCAGCCTCACGCCCCCACCTCTCCCTGTCTTGCTCCGAGGCAGAATATGTAGTGTGCTTTAGCGCAGAGTCCTCTGTCTCTGGGTCTCCAGGCCTGTAGGGTCCACAGCTGAGGGCCTTAATCTTCCTCACTGCCTGCAGATAATATGTGGTTAATTAGGGTCACTCTGACTAGAACACTCATTGGATCTTCCCTGCGGATGCTAGCAACCCACACGTCCTTCAGCGCTACCCATACTGCCCAGATATCCGTCCCCGTCCCTCTGCTGCTCCTCTTCTGTCTGGCAGACTGTCTGGGGCAAAGTTGGATACATAGTGGAGGTGGGGAGAGGAGTAATTCAAAAAGCTGTAGAGGATGACACATAGAAGTACACTTTAAAGAGAATACAAAGATGGACAAAGGGCAACAGAGGGAGGGAAAGTTTCTCAAGGAGGAGGAAACAAAACACCTATCCAATGCAGCAATTAAGCCAACAGCAGGCTCGTGTGATTTACAGGCTGTTACCTGTGTACCGTCAATTCCCTGCGTACTGTGTATCCCCGTGCTGAAGCCCATGCCAAACCACTTTTACCTCTCTTCACTGCCAGTGGTGTAAGGCGATCCCTTATTAGCGGGAGGACATTGGCCCCAGGAGGGGATTAAAGTCGTTTATTGATGCTCTCCATCCAGCACTTTGGGGGGCTTTGACACTTGGCTCATCAAGCAGACAGATGTGTCAGAGAGCCTCTACCTCCGCTTATCAGGTAGTGCAGCTCCCCAGGCAATATAGGCACTGACTGCTGGCTAAACCTGGAGGAGTGACAAGGGAAAATAGCCTTCAAGGGTGTTTGTTTTTCACACTCTGGCTCTAAGGAAAACAGAAACATTTTGAGACAACTTCTATAGTGTGTATTAGTTTATGTTTTTCATTTGTTTTGGAGGTTCCCAACATTCTTTTATGACTTACCCCCAAAGTCAGAAGAGGCCAAGTACCACTCCACTGACCCAGGATGCAGTGTTGGGTGTAACACGTTACAAAAGTAACAGAGTTACAGTAATGTATTAATTTTTGCTGTAACGAAGTAATGTAACGCATTACTAACGACATTTGGGAAATAAACTGCCCGTTACAATTCTCAGTAACGCAGTTACAATACATTTTAACCCGAAATAAAATGGTGTTTTGTTTTTTATGAATTCACTAACATCTCGAGACATTCCGACACCAGAGAAAAATTGTGCGGGTAGATTAGTAAGCCTGGTGTTTACCCTTCGGGCTCATCAAGATCCCTCCGCTTCGCGTCGGGTTCCCTGATCAGCAGGCACATGCACACATAGACATCAAAGTGGGCTTGAGCCCCTGCCCTTTTTCTTCAGAAAAAGGGCACTGTCCCATGTTATGCTGGTTTTTCTTGGCTTGTTTGAAAGTGAGTGGAGATGAACAAATGACTGAACTGCCAGTGCCTCGAGTTTATAGCTAATTAGCTAAAAGACAAAAACAGATATAAGCATTGCAGGTGAAAAGGATAAAACAAAAAACAAACAAAAAACATATCACCTCACAACTTCCTCAGATAGTTACTTACGTCAAGTCAGTATCATCCCCTGAAATGTATGTTTAAATGCAGATTAGCTTTAAATCTATTGATGAATTCAGACAGGGTAGTAAGACGAACAACCTTTATATGTGTTTCTTGAAGTTTTCCTTCCATTAGAGTGAAAGAAAACATGGAAGCACAATAATCCAAAAATAACTAAATGTACAAGTACATGAAAAAATGATCTTTTAGCCCGTAATGTCCTTAAACAGTAACTTCATCATTTTGCTTGTTGGCTGCTCATTTAATAACTATTCATTTAACTAGTTTGTTGTCTGCTCTTGTGCGTAGTGAATACTAAAGAAGACCATTGTCTCTGTGTTAGCTGATTATTTTGTAGAATTCTGTTGAATATTAAACAATTGCATGAGTGTGAGGGTATTAAAATAAATTGGTCAGTAAGTCAGAGATGTGCAACTATATTTAACTTTTTGTTTTAACATTTTTTTTAATAAATGATTCTGGGAAGTGCCCTTTTTCTCACTTGAGCAGGCGGGTGGGCGTTTAAAGACCCCCCATAGAGCTCAGTTTATAACTCGAACCCTGACCAAGCCGTGTAATCAAAGTTGTTAGTAGCCTTAATGGCCTACACAATTGTTATGCTATACCACATCGCCCTTCACTGGATGTATAATGAGCTGCACTAAACTACATTTTAGCATCTAAAATACCTAGCCATTCTTTTGCAGTTATTTTGGTAAGTAAAAAAAAGTAATAAAAAGTAATATAAAAGTAGTAACTCATTACATTTCAGAGACAGTACTATTGTAATGTAACTTATTACTTAAAAAAGACAAGTAATAAGTAATATGTACTATATTACATTTTGGAAGTAACTTTCCCAACACTGTCAGGATGTCATGTGCCAAATATGTCTGTTAAAGTGTTCAAATTAACGGTTCTTGAAAACAATGACAATAATAAATATTAATGTTGCAATATTAAAAAGTAATTGTTTTTGTTAACATAGGTTTCAAGAGTTAATCCATTACTTTCAACTAGTTTATCAATGTGCCCATTACTTTGTACCTTCAACCTTTTTAGCTAATCATTTCAAGTGTTTCCTTTATAAGTTCTGCTAAGCTATTGATAACACAAAAACATAACTATTTGGGGATGCTTTATATTAACCTCCTCAGCACAAATACATTGATATTTATCTTTTTATTTGAGGTAATCTACCATCTTTCCAGGAGTAAATACCTTGGGGTATAAGTACCTGGTTGGGTGTCTCTGAGTCAATAAAAGATCATTGTCTTGCAGTCCTTTGTGTTATTGCTCTGCAGTGATTTTATTTTTTCTTTTCTTTTGTTAGCATTGTATAAAAAAGAGGCCTGGTGTGTTAAAGAAGCCACTAATCTGTAGAGTTATAGGCTAATCATATTTTCAAAGCAAAGAACAAAAGCATGTCACAATTAGGGGTGTAACGGTTCTCTGAATTCACGGTTCGGTACGTACCTCGGTTTGGGGGTCACGGTTCGGTACGGGTTCGGTACAACAAGAAAAAGCAAAAATAAAGTCCCAAATGCATAATTCCAGGTTTGTTATTTATTTTTGAACAGTAGTGCAAGTTTCAGTTTTAAAATAAATAAAAGCAGTGAATAAACAGATGTATCCACATGAAAAATGACCCTCTGCTCATGATACGAACACCAAGCGCCTTTTATGATATGTTTTTTATTATTTGTGTTTGATAAAAGCTAAAACTGGAATCGCAATTATTAACAAAACTCTGCTTGTCGGGAGAGAAATAAAGCGTATTCTTGAGCTGAGGTCTGCCAAGAGGTTTCATTTGGTCAATAGAAAAAATAATTACAGCCCCACTATTCATTTGGCTCCTATATTGGGCTGGCTAAAAAGGCTTTTAGGCTGTAATGTAGTGCTTTCAGTCGGAGAGTGATGGGCCATATGCCTGAGGCTCAGATGTATTGGAGGGAAATTAAGGTAAATGTGTCCCCTAACTGCCAATATGAGACATCCGCATTAAAGCAGACGTTATAATAAAGGAAGTGCAGTGGAAGCAAATGTAGTTTCTTTAGGCAGTGTCAAACCAGCTTAATGATTGGCTACTCTTAATGATTGGCTACTCTTCCTTTATCTGATGTAATATATTGAGAGGTTACCTTGAGCATGTGTGTTAATTGCGTGGGTAGAGAGAAACAAATGGTCCATACAGATATCACCACTAGTTATTTTGAAAAAGCTCCTAAACATCAAATATGGAAGGAAAAGCTGACTATCCCACGGCACTCCTTCAACCAAATCCTCTGTTTTCCCCAATTCACTCTCCAAGAGGGAATATTGCATTCTCCGTCCTTTCAGTTTGCATCAGCAGACACAATTCCCCTTAAAAACCTGGAGCTGTATAGGGTAAGGGTAGATGGACCTTGGCCTTTCTGTTGTGGTGGTCAGCTATGGGCAGATAATTGCCAGGTCTGTGCGGCAGAGACAGATGATTATAGGCTTTATTGTCTCTCCCAGGCACAATCAACCCTGATTCAGCAATCTCACCTCTACTTGATTTATGAGTCACTCTCTCTCTGTTTCTCTCAACCTTATCCTCATATGCTTTTAGCTTTCTCTCATGTCCCTTCTTCCTGAGTGTCATATACCTTTAACGCTGTAAAGGGGTCAAGAAAAGGTGGATTATGAAACAAACTGTAACTGTGCACTATGTCTTTTTCAATGACTTAGTGGCAGAGTTACCTCTTACAATTCGAACGATGTTTTCAAACAAGTCGGACAATGGCAATGCAAGGCAAGTTTATTTATATAGAGTGGCAAAGTCCCTCCCCTTCCGGTGGACCTCCATGGGACCTTATTTCCGGAAAAATTATATATTGAAGTCAATGGAGAGAGAAAGATTATCTTTCGATCCCGTTTGAATTGTGCCACAAATTACACATATGATGTTTGTCAATTTAAAAGATAATTTTGCAAGTCAAAAAAATAATAATGTGTCGTAAAACTGTGAAGTAACACATTTGTTTGTGTGAAACGCTGAATGAACTACATCTACGGTCTAGCAGAACAACACACGTCACCAAGATGGCCGTCACTACTGTCTTGTCAACAAAAGGATTTACTACCCTCACTATCACCACAATGAAACACGTCCAGAAGAATATCATGCAAAGCTGCCTGCCTGCCTTCCTTTGATTCTCTCTGAACTGCCTGGTCTCTTTAATGTTTAATGTGAACCATTTGTGCAGATAGGGTGAAGTAGAAAAAATCGCAGATGCTAATGTAGCGTTAGCATTTCTCCCCCGGGCTTAAATTGTGTATTATAGAATGATCACACTGGTGTGACAGGAGTACTCTTCAAAGGGTTCACAAAATATGACTACTACTCTTACTGTTTAACATGTTGGGTTACTTAATTTTACTTCATGTTAAGGCTAATAAAAATGACAAGGCTGTAATGCTAACTAACGTGCTAGCTACTAGCTAGGTAGCTAACTTGATCCAGCCACTCCTGGTCCTTTCATCAGACGGGAAGCGAAAGAACGAGCAAAACCCATTGCTGGTATGATAACAACCTGGTACTAAGCACACAGGCATCTTGTTAAAGTTATCTTATCTTAGCCAGCAATATAGATAGATTCTATCTATATGGCGCTGATCTTAGCTATCTCTTAGTGGAGGAAAACAGTTATGACATCATTATGACATCACTCACGCGACTCTGGGATTTGTAGTCTTTCTAGTTGCGTATTTTTCATAGTCTTATATTTCAACAGTTTTACGACAAACTGTGACTTTTTTGACATGGATATTATTTTTTAAGATTGACAAACATCATATGTGTAATTCATGGCACAATTCAAACGGGATCAAAAGATACGTTTTCTCTCTCCATTGACTTCAATGTATTATTTTTCCGAAATAAGGTCCCATGATGCGGAAGTAAGTGGGCGTGACTTCGCCACTCTATAGCACCTCTCAACACAAGGCAATTCAAAGCGCAGTGTTT
This sequence comes from Notothenia rossii, assembly GCF_949606895.1. Classification (NCBI taxonomy): domain Eukaryota; kingdom Metazoa; phylum Chordata; class Actinopteri; order Perciformes; family Nototheniidae; genus Notothenia; species Notothenia rossii. The sequence continues at coordinate 71,750,217 of NC_136901.1, read as the reverse complement.
CCCCTACCATTGTCTTGGAGGGGCGCTGCGCCCCGCCAACGGAGCCCCGCACCCCCCTGAAATTCTAGGTGTTTAAAAAAAAAAAAAATGTTATAATTATTATTTATTTTTTTTAATATATATATATAGCACCAAATTGCAAGTAATCTATGTCTACTGTCACTTTTCACATTGTACATGTGCTCTTTTATTAAATAAACTAAACGCTTTCATTTTAAGTTGTGAGTTTAGTGTTTTGGACCCTAAGAAACACTGATGCATTAATCGATAACAATAATCCACAGCTCCTCTTTGCTCCAGAGGATTTAAAAAAAAAATATCCCAATAACCCCCCCCCCCCCCCCCAAAAGCAGTAAACCTAGGGGAAACACTGAAGCGCTTTACAACATTGAAAGAGATGAATAAAATGGCATTTAAAAACAATCATTAATAAGCAAAGATAATAAAGTGTAAGCTTGAGCTAAAAAAAAACAGCATATTCAGTTGCTACGTATAGGAAAAACATACCATTGTTTTAACATAGCTCAGGTTGGCTTCATAAGTTGCATTGCTTCCTGTTTGCAAACACTATATATTCACTTTTTAATTTACAAAAGAAAAGCCTCGGAGGAAGACTAACATGCTGCAAATATAAAGCCACTAAAGAGTAGCATACACATACACATCTTATAGTACTCTGATAGCAATCCAGGACCAGCTTCCACTTGGGGGGTAAACACAACATAAGTAATGGAAATGCTAAGAGGGGGGGATGGGGAATTGTACCCGGGAAAATAAAATTGGCCCTAAAACCGATAATCCATTACTTACAATATTCCTCTTGTGTTTTTGTTTCTCAGATGCTAATAAAGGATGTCATCAGAGACTCTAAAATATACAGTGTCTAAATATAAGCTTGAGAAGCTTGCTGTGCCTAGTCTCATTTTCTAAGCTGTGATTGGATAAGCGCTGTATGGGGGAGGGGTTTAGCAAAGGGTAAATCGTGTTTCTGTCCTTTTTTTCATGGCTGTTGTTTTATTTTTCTCCATCAGTGTCTACATGGCTCCTCTACCTCTTTGCATACTTTTTATTTGTGTCTGTCTTGAGAGAATCAGGTTCACCTTGAACTGAGCAGCAAGACAAAAAAAAAAACCCGATGTGAATGAAGATGAAAATATGACTGATGGAGTCCTCTGACTGTGAGAAAGCACTTAGATTTTCCATTGACATTTAGCGAATAGCAATCTGAAGAGCAGTGCCAGTGATATTCTGTGGTAAGCCCTGGAGCTGCCGTCGCTTTGTATCCATGATGGTGTTCTGACACACAGGATTTAGCCCGTCTCACAATACCAATCGCCACATCAAGGTGTTGATGACATATGAATAACAATGTCGGGTCTCATATCGTAGCTTTCCATCATTTTCTCTACCAATCAATATTCTGAATGTGATATAGTTGGGGGGGGGGGGGAAGCAATTCAACACGTAGCTGCTGCAGTGGAAGCACAGAGCTATTTACTTTTATCATTTAAATGCTGACAGTTGAAATAGTGTTCGATGTCCTCATTATAGCTAGAGGAAGTCAAATATTCTTTGAACAAAAACCTGCCAAGTGGAAGCATTCAGTCCAAAAATATCTCCAGGGAACTTCTTTCATTGTCTCTTACAATATTTCCAATGACCCCAACTGCTGCGGAGTAAATTCACCAAACTTATCTGTGACATTAAGACGCCTGTAGAGTATTGATCATTAGATTTTGCTGCATTATTTCTAACCACAAATGGAACAGCTTATTGTAAAACATGCAAATATGTGCTAATTCTGACCTACTGCATGACCCATATCCAAAAAGTATGCAGGCATTTATAAAGAATTTACTGCCACTCACTTGTCAGATGCATTTATTGTTAAAGGTCTTAAAAATGTGAAATATTGAATTGAAATGTTACTTCTTATAACAGAACACAGGCCAGTCCGTGCAATGCAACAATAAATGAAGTACACCCAAACTGTCCTTGAGAGAAATATAATAACTTTCTAAAGAAAAGTTTCTGGCTCCTTCATTATCACTCGGCTGTGTCTCAGACGACAGTCGGAACCTAAACCCTTAATCAAACAAGCTGTGGAAGTAATATTATGCTTCTGTGGGTTTTAAACCAAAGTAAATTGATTAAAACAAATAACATGATGCAAAGTAGGATGTGCCACTGTTTTTTTTTTACAGTCAAATATATTATTGTGGTAGGTTTTCAGTTCTTTTCAGTATGTGCTGCAAAGCTACTCCATTAAAGCAGTGGCAGACAGGATTCCCAAGACACTGCAAGCTTTTACATGTACACTGAAACATGAGTGTTTTCTTTTAAATTATCCATACATGTATTTAACAAATAGAGAGCATTTTACACATTCTAACCATTTACGTGTGGTGGAAATTCGTTTTGGCTTACTTAATGTGCTGTTGGAGTAATTGAAAAAACAATGTTCTGATTAGGAAAATACCATACCAATGTGTATGCAATAAAAAAAAAAAAATGTTTTTATAGTTTCTATTTTGTGTCCAAATGATGACTTCAAGCTCATAAAAACACCAAAATACAAAGAATGACTTCCCATCTCAGGAATGGGACCATCCAAGGAACACGTTATTGCAATACTGGCATTGGTGACGACTGGCCTCTCTATGTCTACATCATTCATTATTTTGAAGCATGCTAAAAGTAAAAAAAAGAAAAGATGATCAGATTGATACCATTCTGGTTCAGCAAATCAAAAACACTTGGCTTTGTAATGAACCCTCATAACTCTCCACTGCCCCTGTTGATCAGCTGTCTAACAGCAAGACAAGAGAACTCCGGCCTGGCACAATTGGCAGAACGATGCGCAAAGAGGGCCAAGAGGCTTGTGCATGGGAGAATTGGATGACCGCACATTGTTAGCCTCGATCTTTCGAGCTCCTGCCAAGCTACTGTAGATAGGAAGATAGAAGGACAGATATGAGGGAGGGAGCAATCAGGCAGTGTCAGATACACTGTAACTAAAGCGAACATTGCTCCCTACTCTCCAGCAATCCCTCTAATTGGCCATCCAGAGACAGTTGCCTTTGTTCCTTTTTAAAAGAGTCAAATAATGATTGCCTCCCGCTGCTCTCCTGGATGCCTTTGATGGCAAACCAAATCAAGTCTGTCCTTTTAATTTGATTGTACTCATTTGGCATAGCTCTTACCGTTGTAAATAACATAACAAATCAAGTGTGATGTGTGATACACTATCAAAAGCATAGTCCAAAACTCAATGTGATTAAACACATGCAGACAAGCATGACATGGCTATTCCCATTTCTTCTACATAATCAGTTAAGAAGGGCTGGTGACATGTTTTCATGTGCAGTGCCATTAGTGTGCAGATGTCTAACAAGCCAGAGCAATATTTTTCTGAGACTAAAAACCACCAGCTGCCTTTTTTCAAGTCATTTGTATGCCACTCTGACGCATTTCACACAAATAATGTCTAGTCAAGTGCAATATTGTCACCCACAATTGTTGATTTATACTCTCTGCTCACAATGTTAGATAATAAGTGTGAATGCCATCTCCGACTGCGTCCATGTCTATATCATAGACTGCCGTTTGTTTCCTTGGCTTCGTGGTTTCATCACAGCCACTATAATGGCACATCAGCCGCACACAGCTGAGACTTCACACACACACTCGCACACACACATATGCCTCTTGTGCTTTAGTGGCCCTCTCCTTCACGCCGGCTTCATAACAACTAAATTATGCATGCGTCAGGAGAATAAATCAGCTTGGACACGCTGACAAGAAAGGGCACAACAGAGAAGCCATAAAATGCACAAGAAAAATAATATTAAAGAAATATGGATGAAGCTATGCATCAGTGGGATTTTCTATCTCTTTTTATTTTGCACACATAAACTGGTATCACAGGCAAAGTGACATCCCAATATAGATAGCTCCAGCTGCCGTAGCAACCTCTGTAATTCAGTAACCCTTTGAGACACTACAAGTCAAGCACCTGTGCTTTAAAAAGACGTGATACGAGAGCCATCGTCTGTCACAATAAGCACACAATAAACCTCTATGCTCTCTCAGTGTCCTCTTTTAAATGAACCTGGAATAAAGCCACTTTACTACCTACCCACTGCTAGCTTCAGCAGCCATGAAATTACTGCTTCGAGGGTCTTTTTTTTCATTATACAAAATGTCCCGGCCTTCGCTTCCTGCAGCCATTGTAGAGGTTGATTGCTTTGGTGTTACACTATGTCACAGGGCCAATTTGTTTGTATAAACCACACGTAAAAAACATATGCCATTCTCAAGCTACACGAGTAAAATAATATTCTTTCATTAAAGGTAAGTCCATCTTCTGTAATATTTCCCCCACTTTCAGCTGATCAGTTAAAGCTGCCCAGAGAGATGTATGCAGGAATTGATCAATCCCTTCTAACACACACAGACACTCACACACACACAACTGTAGGTATGTGTTGGCTGCCCTTTGGTGTATGTGTGCTGATACGTCACAGTGTGCAGTGTGAGTGAGATTGAGGGAGACCAGGGAACAAAGACGGACAGGGAGAGATCGAGAAGCTCTGAGAAGTCTGTGGGTGGATTTCTCCTCCCCCCTGCATGTATGCTCTTCTAAAGATACAGACAGCATGCTGCTTCTGTTTGATTTCACATGCGCTGTCATTTTGATTAGGACAGCAGTTGGCAGTGAAACAGTTTTTGGTTATAGGCCTACTGTAAACACCACATCAAAGTCTTGGCTACACACTTCCTTTTCCCGTGGGCAGTGGCGAAGAAGCGTATACTGTAGCTCCGGCTATAACATTTCTCTTCTAAATCCCATAAGTAGAATGGACCTGTGTTCCAGTCCATATTTTCTTCCTTCTTTAATTGCCACTAGTTAAACACTTTCCTTAAAGGCACCACTATTACCATGTCTCTACAGATGCTGTTGGAGATTGGAGGATGTTTAAAACCAACCTCGTCTCCGCGTGTCGTTTGGTAAACTGGGTAAATTCGTAAAAAGGAAGGGATTAAGAAGCACCAGAATGCAAGTTAAACAATAATCTTGTTTTAATGATAAAAAGTAACAATACAAATACAAAGTAAGTACTTCCTGCTCTTTCTCCAATCTTACGGATCTGGTCAGTTTGAAGAAAAGAAGAGACCGGTCTAAAGAAAACACAGGCCACAGCCAATCAGCACGAGCCAGAGGCAACCCTTACATTCGAGATAACAAACCCCTCCTTGCAAGTTTCACATACTTTTGGCATTTTATAAAGATAGGTTTAAGATATAGTTTTTTATAGTTGGATTATACAAATAACACATGTGAGTTACCTTAACCTCAAACAATAATAACAAGAGGAAAACATTAGCTCTGATCTCAAGCAGTAAAAAAATACCGCACACTCATTTAGCCTGCAGCTCTTCCAGACACTTGAGCTATTGTTCTTTAAGAATATTCCCTGCAGAATCTTTATTTCAAATAAAAGGTTTCACATTGCATATTTCCAGCTTCCTTTACACATACTGTTATTATTAATACAAAGTAATTAACCACACACATCTATTTAAAACAAGTAGATTTCCCTGATTATTGACATGCTGAAAATCTTAAGAAGAGTGTCCCCTCCCCCAGCTCTCTCGTCCCTGTCATAAAAGCTGCTTCCATTTCCTATAAAGTAATAAAACATGTTTAAGCTAATTTCTCCACAATGTTTGTAGCCATTTAGTACCCACACATGAAAGAATAAAAACAGAGGAATCAAATAAAACACCAATACAGGAATAGTTGATAAATGATTATACAGGACATATAATCACAGTAAGGAATACACACACATATATTCTCTATGAAGCGACCCTTGTTATAGGTCCAAATGTCTGTCCCCTGACAGTCATGAGTTTTGGTTGATTAACAGAAGTTTAATTGTTCTGGTAGCTTAAGGCCCTATTAGAACTTCCTTTCACCTCGAAGTCCGTTTTACTGGAATGAATACAGACATCAATGAGAACAAAAGACTATGGCCTCGGTAACTGTTTGACTCAATTCTCAAGGCCTCTTTTGGGGTCTTTAGGAGATAAATCATTAATTCTACAAGGCTTCAACTATCTTATATCTGAGGCACATCTCCCTTTGGGCTAATCAATATGGGTTTTAGCAATTAACAGAGGAAGCTAGAGACTCAGGGCCCCTCCCGATGTCTGGGAACTGCAAAGCAGATGTCAAAGGTCATTTGTATTATGCCTGCTCACAAATAGCCAAAAAAAACACCCTTTTGATTACACATAAAAAGTGGAAGAAAAAGACTATTGCTTTAATTTATTATTACTAAGTAGTGGGACATTGTTTCAGGAATATATGAAAAAGCCTCTCTATTATTTAAAGAGTAAAAATGTACTTTCAAATTCAACACACACGAATATATAAGGTGACATTAAAATAAATATATCACAATGCTAAGAGATCTTAATCTTCATCACCCACCAGCCACTGATTGCCTGTTTGCCTCTGTATATACTTTGCCGGAGAAATCAAGAGTATGGGTCATATAATTCCAGCAAACACAGCCTTTTTTTGGTATAAATTGCGGGCCTGTGCCAGATGACTAATGAGAGGAAATATGAAGCTGTCTCCTTATCCCAGCCCAAGATGTTGATCTCCACAGTACAAACAGTGGGGGGATCCTCAGAGCCCTGTGAGCATAGTAAGCCCAGAGGCAAACACACACCAAGCCCTAAACACTGTTACTATTTATTGTGGCTTCCTCAAAAGAAAATGGGGAGAAATTAGCTGTGGGAATGTTTCAAAGTAGAACACACATAGAGATGTAGCTAATGAAGAGTGAGAGTTTGACAGCTGGAGGACTTTTAAGTTGACATTTCAAGTGTGCTTATGGCACAGGGGGAGGAAACATTGATTTAAATTAGCACCCTTCTTGTAATATTCAAAGTTT